>NC_083648.1:19268153-19453153 GCF_963576545.1 Limanda limanda | reverse complement strand
TGTGTGTGTGTGTGTGTGTGTGTGTGTGTGTGTGTGTTTGTGTTTGTGTGTGTAGCCCACAGTAACAACCACTTGAACATCACTCCTCACATAACGATGTTGCTCAGGAAAAAGAGGAAACCTGGTGGTAACAGTAGAAGCTGAACTGTGTTTAGTGGACAATGACACGCACTGGATGAGACAGTGCTTTGGTTACTGTACTATCAGATATCTGTGTCAAATCAATGGAAGGAATGTGTCACTGTCTCACTAAGGAGATTAGACAAATACGATTAATGGTCAGTAAGCCAGCCTGCAGCTCCACCAAGACACCATGAGGTGGCACCAAATGTTATTATGGGGACTTATGAGTGATCTAACTCACTGATGTTGTTTTTTCTAATAGATTTGGAAACTAATCAATTATTTATTACCAATGACTGCACAGCTCAACCTCTTCATTTCACAGGTCTGCGTTTAAACTCACACACTCATTGTAGAAGTCCACTCACATGCCTCTTCAGTGTGTACAGGCTGAGTTGTGCTTCCTCAAACCAATGTGCTGTTCAATATGAACCTTGATTTTAAATATTAGTAACTGGGAACAACTGGGGAACTAGCTTCAGCTGATGCTACTGTCACCAATTCCCTTTTGAATAATATGGTCTGGCCTAACTGGTATTCATGTTTCCCCTTTGTCCTCTTTCTTAAGCACACAGAGATGATAGACTGAGTGCACATGAACTTTCACATCCTGGCATATCTGAGACACCTGCATAAGGAAACTGTGACATGTATCACTTCTGATCCAAGTTCCTAAAAGATTTCTGCCTCTGCAACGCAACAAGTTTTGTAGTTACTGTGATCAGCAGAACCAGGACATATGATGGCAAACCTTTCACTTGCTTTCTATTCAAAATTCAAGCCCCTTATTATACTGTTTTCGAATCAAACAATGTACAGCTACCTACCTGTCTGAGCTGCATATTCAGTGTGTGGAGTGGAGACTACAAGCGTCTCTGTGGGCAGACGCCTACATGAGTGTGAGGCATTTAGGGCACATCTGTAAATTGCAGCTACAGAAATAATGGATTACAATCTCCCCCTCTCAACAGCAACAGTCTATTTAGACAATGATTTTTTTTTACCATTAAACCGCTACCACTTAGAAACCACTGTGACATAAAAAACATATTTGATGAGTAAATATCATATATGATCAGAATGAGACTTAAAGCAGTACACTAATGTGCATGTAAATGTTCTTGCAGGGCTCCAACACTGCTCTGTTAACTGTGGAATATGTTTTTATTTCATTTTAAGTGGGTCAAATCTCATGGACATTTAAATCAGGGTAAATAGAACTCTTGTATTTCACTGTGGCTCTTGTGCCAGATTTTGAAGGACCCTCGCACGCTACTGCACGCCTGTCTAGCTGCTTATATCTGGCCTTACACACACACACACACTGTTGTGACTCACTAGCTGTATTATCATGAATTGACATCATATTAGTAGCTTGCCTGCTAATGAGATTATGAAGAACAAAGCTCTGTGTGAGGTCTGCATTATGTCTGGGTGCTGTAACACACTCACATACATGAAGCGTGATTCTGTAACACGATGCTCGCTGTACACAGACGCAGGCACGCAGAGGCATGCACTCACTTCAGCTGGATTCACATTGATGTACGATGTTGGGCATTAAGATGGCTTAGTGGATACGGGTCCACACACTGCCCAGAGCATTTCTAAAATAAGTTGCAACCTTTTGGTGGCAAAACATTTATCTGTGGTTTGGTGTTGGATGCCAAAAACTGGAAAAAGCAGAGTGACGGAATAGAACAAGCGTGATTAATCCCTGTTACAACTCTGCAAGGAAAACATCTATACACCCGCACAGACGCTGCCTCTGAGGCCTGCATGCACAGACAGACAGAGCTGCGTCATTTGTGATCTCACAGATAATAACCCTCTGCCAGAGTCTGGTGTCCAAATCACCTCATAACTCACAGAGAAAGGAGGGGCGTTATGCGAGTGTGGAGGAGAACTGACTGTAGGAATGAAAGGGGCCCTGGATACAAACAAGGCCGCCTCCGGGCCAGAGCCGAGCATGTGGGTCGCCTTTTTGTAAACAAAGGTTGTTTTGGTGGCTTGACTTAATATGCATAATGCCAGGGATCCGAAACAACCCCCACCAACACTTGCCAGTGTCGTCTGCACCCTGGAAACCCAGCCAGCCTAAGCCAACCTGCCTCTGATCCCCTAAAGCTGGTTAAAGAGGGGAAAGGAGGGTGTTGGTTGGAAAATGTCGGTCAAATGTCACGATTGACCTCCCGCACACAGATGACAGTATGTGGACCAAAAATCTAGGACAACATGTGCTACAATTAGATAACAGGGAGTAATTATTCCCACCATATCTTCCATTTGAAAATATATATATAGCAGATGCTTAATAATACTTCTGGACTAAACCAATTTTCAGAAAGGGATTGAACAACAGGGTTAAGGCTCGCTCACTAATCCCCTCATGCTCGATAGGGAAAAACAGAGCAAAGGTACGTTTGCTTTCATAAGGTATTTAGAATAAAACTGACTTCTCTCTATTTTATTTCCTCAGTCTCTAAAGGAGATGATAAGGACGTATGCAGTGTGTGGGTCGTGTGTGTGTGTGTGGATGAGAAAACTGCTGTGTTCAGCACAAGGCTGCAGCTGTAGAAAGAGGCTGATCTGATTCAGTAACCAGGACAGCTGCAGCATCCATCGGCTTAACTCCACTGAACTAGCACACAGACCCTGAACAGCACACAGTCCACATTCAGGACATTATGACTGTTGCACAGATCAACACATTCATCCAGGCCATCAGATTTTTCAATACGGGATTAACCCCTGCACAGTCGCACAGGACTGGAGGCTGTGGCAGTGCACACTGGGTGGAAGGAGGACCGGCTGCGTCAAATACATTTTCCCACCAAAATTATAAAAAATCATATAGAATTATTGCACATTTAAGAAACACTTGAGATATTACTGTTCTAGATTTTTTAAATGTCCACAGATTGTGACTGAACATACTCATACACAAACATTGTGAGTGCATGGAACATGTTACACTGTAATATCCTCATCAACAATCAAACACACATTATTTTTAGAATAATGACAAACTTGAGGAAAAAGTGCATAAGACCATAACACCCTATTGTTATGGTATGTACTGACGTTTTTGTTTGTTAATGTAACTTGGGACCATTGGTGTATCATTCTGTCACTATGCAACTAAATAAAGAGTTAAAAAGGCAAAAACATCCTCGTAACAATGGCAGCGCTGGCCTCATAAGGCCTCGGCCTGTCAGAGGTGGGAGGGAATGAAATGTCATACGTTGCCTTTCACTGTTTCTGTTTGGCAGCACTTCATCACTCATCATTTTGTATTTAATAACACAACACACACTGGGACCTGCCCTGTGTGTGGGTAAGAAGGGCTTTGTATGGTGTGACTGGATTCGTGGTGGTGTTGACATACAAGTGTTAAGTTCTAGTCCTGTGTGACAGATGAATGAGTGATTTATGAATAGAGGCCTTTTTTTTACAGAGGCATCTGCCTCGCAGTGCATTTTAGCTCTATGAGTTTCATGTGTTCCAATAAGCCATGGCTGTGTGACGGTAAGCCTGCCTGCACAGCACCAGGACGCAGAACCTCCATCCTTCCACTGATCTATATGTTTCTTATCCTTTAAGGGTCGCAGTGGGAGCTGGAAACAATCCCAGCTAACATTTGGCGAGAGGCGGGGTACACCCTGGACAGGTTGGTATCATATCACAGGGCCAACACATAGAGACAAACAGTCTCTCTCACATTCAGACCGATGGACAATTTAGTGTCACCAATTAACTTAACCCTGCATATGTCTTTGGACTGTGGGAGGAAGCTGGAGTACCCAGAAAAGGACACACAGGGAGAACATGCAAACAAAAGAACCAGGAACCCTCTTTCTGTGACATGACAGTGCTTCCCACAATGAAGTCATGAAGCAGCGAAATTAAATTTAGCCGATATTACTTTCGTTTTCAAATTAAACTTAAAATACAAATTTCAGCCCAATTTTTTTATGTATATTTCCTGAAAATGATACGGATCCTCCCTGCATGATTCTTGGTCAAATGCTAAACCGTCTAACCACAGCTAATACACACTGTTGCACTGACTGCAGAGTAAAAGCGACATCACTGGAAAAAAAATGAAAAAAATGTTTCTTTCTATGTGGGTAATGAAAGAAAAACACAAATGTGCATATTTAAAAAAATAAAAAAACATTGATTATTATCCATATTAAAGATCAACTTGTGGGACAGACACACATCACAGGGAGACGGCCACAATATAATTCCTAACACCTGCTGAAATGTCTGCCTACTCTTTATCTGTCAGCCATGTTTGTCTAATGCAATCTGACAGGACTACTACAGCGGCATACCTCTTCGTCATCGCTGGGCATGCGTTGGTAGTCGGGCTCTGAGGTGTCCTGCAGCCTCTGGTATTCCGCCGTCTCCCCCATCATGGGGCTCCACCACCCGCCCGGTATTTCCCCGGGGCTATGTGTCCTCAAAGTGCTCAGATAGCCACAGCTCCTATCAGCGAGCAGCCCAGGCACTTACTCAGCCAGTCGTTCAGTCAGCCTGCCTCGAGGTCCACACTGTCATCAGGAAGACAAGTACAGGGATCTGCATGTTATTCACAGTTCAGGGTTACGTTATTTCAGATGCTGGACTCCTCCCAATACTCCCACCTTCATTGTCTTTCTCATTTAGGTTGAGTCAGCATATGAGGGAAATGGTCGGACAATGAATTCCTCATTTTTTGCACAGTGAGTACAGAGCTGTGTTCACCGACTGACCAGGTGATCAGATTTTACATATGACTTCCTACTTCATGCAGCAGGAACATAATCCCTATTTTTTTTGCATTGATGTTTGCAGAGTTCTTCCTCCTGGGTTAAAAAAATTTAATACGATCCACTTTTTGAAAAAGAAGCACAGTGTGTCCCAATCTTCAGAGAAAGCTTCAAACAGTGCAAAATGGATCATTTAAAAAAAAAAAAAAAAAAATTAATTGATTGTTATTGTCCCAGAAGGTGAGGGAATCCCTGGTGGGTCCTCGGTGCTGCTGCAGTCAGGATGGAGCGCTGGGAGGATGCAGCCGAGGTGCGGCGCTTGAGGGTGACAAATCTGTCAGGCTCTATTTCAGTCGCCCCCGTCTAATGCCACGATAATGACCTCTACCCTCAATCCCTCCCTCGCTCTACACCTCGCTCATCTCTGTTGTCTCTCTCTCTCTCCCCTTAGTGCTGACGCATGCTCCTCATATCAGGCGATGCCCCTCTCTCTCTCCCCACCGTTTCTATTTCGGTGCCCCGGGCATCCCTCTAACCGGCTCACTCCTCTCACTCCTCGCCAGGAGTGAGAAATATCACAGCAGCAAAGAGGAGAGATTGTCCAGGAGCTGCTTTGGAGATTTTCACCTGTGTTTTTTCATCCTTCCTTTGTTTGCTTCCATTTTTCTCCCACAGATCTTGAGCAGCTGTCCAATCCAACAGGCAGCGCAGCCATGACGATCAGGTCTAAAGTCTGAGAGGATTTTTTTACGCTGCTTTGTCCTAAATGGACTGGCTGGCTGCTCAGTCGATGCCTAATCCCTCGCTGTTGTTGTTATTTTTTTTTCCCCCTCCTCTCCTCTCTTCAGTCCCTCACCCTCTCACCCGCTTCCCGCAGCCCTCCACTCATTCTTTTTTTTCCATTTCAGCCCCTGCTCAATGATTTGGTGAATGATCGCCTCCTCTATTACCGTGGCAACATCAACCAATCCCACCTCCTCCCTGCTCTCCTGTGTCCTGTAGTGACGGCGCTCCAGTCAGCAGTGGTCCTGAGAGAAGCAGCCAATGACGGCGATGCAGGCCGACAGGGGAGGAAGGGGGAGGAGAGACCAGGGCGTGAGGCAGGGGAGTCCTAATGAGGAGAGTTAATCTTCCCTCTGAGAGGGAGAGAAACACAGCCATGCTGCTTTGTGTGTTTGTGTGTGTGTGTGTGTGTGTGGGTGGGTGTGTATGTGTGTTTGTGTGTGTGTGTGTGTGTGTGTGTGTGTGTGTGTGTGTGTGTGTGTGTGTGCGCGCGCGTGCATGCGTGTGTGTGTTGTGTGCGTGCCTCTGGGTCTTTCCCAAGCTGTTGTGTGACTACAGCACCATTGCATTCAAAGCACTGATGCCATTGACCAAGGCTTTGTTACATTTAAATGACAGTAGTAGAAAATATTGGTTTAAGTCCACGTTGGCTAATGCACGTCTTCTCCATCCATGTCGCTCACTCCTTCGTCTTACCTCTTTTCTATCCTTAACATTTCCTTTCCTCTCTTTCTTGCGATTATCTCTGTTCTCCACCACTCCGCATCTCTTCTCTCTCTGAGTCCACTCCAGCCTGTCGATGTCCTCAGGCCAGTTATTCGCTGCCCTCTGAGAAACTGTTGCCTTTTTTTTGCTCTCATTCCTCCGCCTCTCCTCTCCTCTGCCCTGTTGTTGACTCTGCTCCTCTGGAGGCCCGGCTCTCAAACATGGGCACAAATCCCACTCCCAAGTGATAAACAAATAGTCCTAAAAAAATTGTCAACAAACTGTATGTGTCCCGACACAATACATAACAACATAGGGACTCACATGCATGGGCTATTCTGTTTTTTTCTCTGCCTGTCTTTGGATGTATAGTTCCACTCATTTTAGAGTCAGACAGATTTTTTCTGTTTAACCGTGCATCGTTTGTTCTGCGGCGTACTGAGCATAAGTGGAGCAATCGGAGGCTCCAGACCGCTCATTGGACAGTCCGATGAATATCTGGCATGTCAGAAATTTGGGTCGGCCTTCATCAGGCTCTCGCACAGTCGAAGCAGTGTCATGAGTCAATTCCCTGAATCAGCAGCTTTTCCCTCATTGTGTCTGTGTGAGATGGCAAAATGCAGAAGTAGGAAATGTGGTTTATGGCAGGAAGCAATTGCAGAGCACGAAAAAAAGGAGAGAAAGGGGTTCATACAGTGTGGTGTAGCTATAGTGATCGGTTTACAATATAAAAGCCTAAAACATATTTGCCTCCTTTCACCTAAATAACCAAACCAAAATGCAAACATCTTCCAAGCCACCATCTATATGCTGACGGCTCTTTTTTCGGACGTCTCAGTGAACAGAAAGAAACAAGGATCAGCACAGCATGTTTCTCCCCTCTTAGTATTGTATCGAAACAAACTTCAACTTCTTTAAAAAAAAAACACAGGTTGGCAGCTGGATGAGCCAAGGCAGCATAGAGTGGTCTGTTTGTGTCGGACAATCTGACCGTACAGTGGGAACACATAAATCATGAGTTTTGGCTCGTAGAGATTGAGCAGGAATTTAACAACAGCATTTGTAAAGTCGCAGAGTTTATGCCCAGCTTTCCCCAGATTCATCAATGCCTCTAACAACAACCTGTCTACAGTTTATCAATGTATCCCTCCATGTATGTCTCCTTATACACTGTCAGAGGAATGCATTGACAGCCAGACAATATCACTATCGTCATCTCTCTCTATCTCAGCAGTGTCTCCCTCCCTGAGCTATTTGTGGATGCCCATTGTTTCCATCTCTTTGTAAATTATATAATGAATGAGACAAGGACTCATCACACTGAACTGTCAGTATAACATGCTCATTAACATCCACTCTTTCAATGAGTGCTGTCATCCCTCATATTACAGATGACGTGTGTTTGATACCCGTACAGAGACACTGCAGTCGAGCCTCCTGTTCATACTCCCCACGCTGGCATATTAAAAAAACAACACATGACACAACATTGTCCTGTCATACGATGCCGTCTGTGAGCGAGTTCCGTTGAGATGAGACGTGACACTCACCATAACATTTGCAGCGGGGGACATGATGTGATGTGTTGGCATATTGAAGCAGTGATGAATGGAGCAGAGCTGAGCTGTGGTGTCATGTGGGGTCAGTGCTGCTCATCCCCTGATCAGGTTCACACGCTCCCTCACAGACGGCATGGCAGTTCAGATTAGAAATACATAACATAAAACTGACCATGTGATAATTACTTTTATAGTCATTTGAACTTTACAAAATGTCAAAAGAGAGGGAACATCAGAATAAATTCAAACACCAAAGATAGACATTTCTATTTTTGCCAGAATTTGGTTTATTTGCTGATGTGTTCATCATTTTGATATTCATCATCATGTTGGATTATTATAGGTAACCCTGAATGTGTTCTCAGTATCTACTACATACAGGTGGCAAAAGGAATAAGCAAAAAAATCTATTTACAACAGTCAAATAACATTAAATTATCCTAAATATAATTATATTAGAATTTTATATGACTGAAATTCTTTTAATTTTGTGCTGTCACTAAATTTTGAATTTCATTAGACTCTTATTGTATTCTTGTTCAAATCTCCTAAAAGAGGAACCTTCCACAGATGCTGATGATTCGGAAAGAGTTTCACAAATTCTCCCTCCAGAAACCTGGAAAAAGCTCTTTAACATCTAAATACTGGACTGTGACTTTTGACCCCAGGGGCTTTGTCAGCCATCTCATGTCAGGGGGAAGGTAAAGCCGAGTCTGCTAAAACATGTAAACGCCTTCTTCGTCCCCATGATGGAGAGCATAAAGAAGCAGAGCAGACAGGCTGTGGGTGTACACGGCTGGATGTTCCCAGCCCAAACACCACAGGCGGTTCTGACCCCCCCCCCCCTCTAAGGGACCGATCAGAGTCCTTGAAGACTGAGAGCTCCGGCTCCTGGGTCTGTGCCGTCTCTTTACGACTGTTGGTGGGTCGACTCTGGGGGCAGCACTAAGCTTTCAAACAGGAGCTGGATGAAATCCCTGATGTCTGCGACCTGATGTGGGGTTCATCGGGTGGAAATATAATCAGGGTAGTAACTAGCAGAAGGATTATGGTGTACTGTATCTATGATGGCTCTGTGGAAATTATTACGTTTTCTTTGGAACTTTATCATATTGCTGTTATGCTATATGTGATATCTGTATTTAACAGCAGATCAAAGAATAAAAGCAACATGCTCAGATTACTGGAGGCCAAGTTAATAACCGCAGACTGATATCTAACAATATAATAATAACCATGCTTTGAAAAGTTATTTTATAGAAAATCGAAAATATTTTCGATTCTGTCATTATCTATACTGCTTATCATTTTAAGGGTCAAGGGGGGAGTTGGAGCCAATCCCAGCTGACAATAGATGAGAGGAAGGATACAGATGGAAAGGTTGCCAGGGCCAACACACACACAGAGACAACCAACCATTCACACTCACATTCTCACCTACACTCAATTTACAGTCTGCAATTACCTCACTTAATGTGGATGAAGCTCCAAACCCACTGAATTCTACACATAGTGCATCATCAATCATTGGATATCTAAATCGTGGAGCCTCTGTTCTCCCAGTTTGTAATGAGGGATTTTCTATATGTACTCATCAGGCCTGAGATCACATCATTAACATCATCGTGGCTTTTTTCTCATTACTGTCGTCACGTGCTTCCGTCCTATAACTGTAACAATAACATGTATGTGTGAAATAAGTGCAGATCCTCTTTCTGGAGTTGCTTCACATCCGTGTGATCAAAGGTTTTCAAAAACTGATGATGTTTTTCAAAACCACATCAAGCTGCAGAGACAGTTTACTTCACAACCTCATCACCCTCTCCTCTTCAAGAACTCATAAACCCTGTGGTAACAAATCAAGAACCAATCCACCATGTACACACACTTTGAACACAGAATATATTGTTTTAACAAAGATTTCCTTAGTAAAGAAAAAGATACAATTCTAATTACAACAGATATTTTTTATATGTCGCCTTTGGGCGTGTGTCCCACTAAAAAAACACCAACATGAAGGAAATATTTCTTCTTAAAGGCCACGGCAGCAACACCTACTCACAAATTTCTGGTCAGAGAGCAAATCGTGTTGACTTAGGCGATGACTTCATCTGAGGCTGAAAAAACCCCACACATGCTCCCAGATGATTCACCACTCTACGATATGAAAAGAGACTTTCACATTGACCAATGCCTGAGTCAGTGTTGACATATATACATCACCGGCCAGTGAGGAAGCTGATGTAGCTGTGGTCAGGGTGTGGACCGTGGAGAAATGGTACAGTAGCTCCTTCTCCTCTGCTTATATCCATTTGTCTGTTAGCAGGATTACTAAATAATACTACAACTACTTTTTTTTTAAAGGTGGTGGAAGGGTGGGGTATGGGCGAAGTAAGAAAACAAAAGCATGTAATCCATATAAGAGCTGTATAAAACAGTATAAAACCAGATTTTAACTGTGCACATAAAGATCTGTGCTTTTTACATTAATTACATTGTCCATTTATCTTTGAATTCAAGTGGAATTAACTGCATAAAGAAAAGTGACCCTGCTACACGTGAACTTTGTTTGCCTTCACGTGGAGTGGGAATTATCAGAATTCCCAGCTATAAGAAAATGTACACAAACTCTCCCTCAAGTCGGAACAACAGCCCAATGTATGTGAAAACTTTAGTTGACGAATTGCTGACATCAGCACCAAAACCATGATTTTACAGTCAGCTCTAAAATAGTAGCTTTTAATGAACAGTTGTCGAATGTTGCCCTTTTGTCATTCGCAAACTGTTAGACCGTCTCTAACAACTACCTAACAACACTATTTAGTCAGTATTTTTTTAAGGTAAATAAAGGATTTGGATGAATGTTCGTCACACCTGATCCTTTATCTTTGCTCTTTGCAAAGATAAAGGATCACATGCAAATATCAGAAAGATGTGAAAGATGTGTCATGGTTTTGAAACACTGTACACAAAAATTTAAACAACACATTTAGTTTACAGCTCCAAAGCCCGACATCAAAGCACATGAGCACATTGGAGTCAGAACCACTATAAACATCTTAGGAAATGGGACCTTCTGAGGAGCACATGTAATATGCGGAATGTAAGGGAAACAGCCTGATATACAGCATGTACGTCATTCTGACTATAGTGTCCAGTGGATATATATTCATTAACAACTAAATTAACAGCTTGAAGTTAAAACTGTAAACTAAATGCAAAGGGTGTTGTTGAATGTGGCCCTCAGACCAGCATGCTCAGTTGGGATCAATCAGAGTTTGGCAAAGAGTCAAACCTCCCACTGATTTCCATTCACTGTTGAACACGCAATATTTCATTCACAGACGTCGGGAGGAATATTGTCCTCAGCAAATCTACTCTCATCGCCTCTTTCCTCGAAAGATTTCCACTTCTCCTCAATCAGAGGGGGACAGGCATGTTCAGTAATTGCACTTACGACAAAGCTGTGTGAGAAATCAAAGAATAAAAGTGTGTTCTTCTGAGAGGATGTGACAGAGAACGAGCGATAGATATACCTCCATGCCATATAATCCTCCGCTCTCATTCCGTCTTTCTCGGAAGAGTTGCAGGAGCATGTGAGTGAGTGATGGCTTTCTCTCGTCCCTGCAGGACAAACAGGTGAGATTTAAGAGGGTGATCTAAAACCTGTGGGGACCAAACCAGGCCAGACCAGAACAGGATTAGGGGGCAGCAGGACGGGATGAGGGTTCCACTGTCTCACTTAATCTGTGTGTGCGTTTGTGCCAAGGTCACAGGTGATGAAGTATGCAAATCATCAGGAGCTAAAGCCCTCTGGGTCACCGCCATCTGGATGCCATGCCTGGCTTTTCATCTATCTGTGTGTGTGTGTGTGTGTGTGTGTGTGTGTGTGTGTGTGTGTGTGTGTGTGTGTGTGTGTGTGTGTGTGTGTGTGTGTGTGTGTGTGTGTGTGTGTGTGTGTGTGTGTGTGTGTGTGTGTGTGTGTGTGTGTGTGTGTGTGTGTGTGTGTGTGTGTGTGTGTGTGTGTGCGTGTGTGTGCGTGTGTTGACATTGAACTGACACTGCACATACTATCTCATTCTCACCCTCAGCCCACATGCTGACCCTGTACTGGAATCAGTGTGTGTTACCTTCCATTTAAACTGCATTGCTATCTATAGCCATGTTAATAATAATGCCATATTAATGTTTCAGTGGAATTACGTGGTGATAAAATGAAAAGTTTTAGAATTCTGACATCCAACATTAATTGATAAATTAATTTGCAAACAATAAAATACTCTTACCAATAAGTGGCTAACTATTCTAACCATGTTGTCAACCTGGCTGTGGCTCAGGAGGAGGTACAGCGGGTCGTCCATTAACTGGAAGGTTGGCAGTTTGAAACCAGTCACCCCCATTCTGTGGTCCAAAGTGTCCTTGGGCAAGATACTAAAGCTCAAATTGCGTCGGACGACTGTGCCAAATTGCTGTGTGAGAGATAAACAAAGTGCTGCACATATAGATGCACTCTATGAGCACTGCAAAGAGCTTTGGGTGGTCATCCAGACTAGAAATGCTCTACATAAATACAGATGATTTATTCAATAATTTGCTTCAAACAGGATCACAACAGACAAACACCTTGCAAACTCTTTCCCATCTGTAGCACACACGGGGGACTATTGCTTTTCACTAAAAAAGCTCATAGGTTAACAGCCCGGTTCTTAAATGAATTTGTACTTGATTATTGACAGACTGCCTTGATCATTACTCAATATGACCACATGAGGGCAGCCTGAAGTAATGAGAAGAAAAAGAAACTTTAAAATGTCCATGTTTATGAGGCAGTGTGTCGTCATAGTGAGGGAACAATCTGTCAAACAACAGACCACAAGATAAACACACACATCTGGAGCCAGCTACACACAACAATGTGTGTTTGAGATCAGCAGCTGTAGTTGATGGAGTAGAAACCATTGAAACTAAACAGTGTGGCACAACATGACTGAAGGCCACAGCTCAAAGTGATGCCAGGTGAGAGAAAAAAGCAAACGTGACTCCCGAGGACTAAAAATGTCAAGCATGAGTGTGTTGTTTTGTTCCCGGCTTAATGGTTTCTATCTACACACTCGCTTTGTGAAACAGACACGTATAAACACAGTAATATCACATCAAGCATCATAATGAAAATATTGTGAAATTCCAATTCTAATACAAATACTAAATACATATTCACATCAAATTGGAGCATTAAAAAAAAATTCTACTTGCCATTGTAAAAAATCAAGACTTTAAAACATTTAATTCCTTAAAATAGATAAGTCCAGGCTCCTTAGTCCTTGTTCACTTCATCTGCTTGAAAATGAACAACTGTTTGTGGTTTTGTCTCTGCATGTAAAAAACAAGGGCACAGTATGTGTGGGCGTGCGAGCATGTGTGTATCTGTGTGTGTGGTAGCGTGGCCTCTGCAGTATACACTGAATTGCATCATCACTCTGCAAGGGTCAAGTGTTTGGTCAATATGTAAGCTGCTCTTCCGGTCCCCTCTACCCAGGAGTGAGTGACTGAGATAAGAGAGAAAACAACACATTGTACCCTGTGGCCCACTCTGAGAGAGAGAGAGAGAGAGCGAGAGAGAGAGCGAGAGAGAGAGAGAGAGAGAGAGAGAGAGAGAGAGAGAGAGAGAGAGAGAGAGACACACACAGGAAAGCAGGGCGACCATGATACATCTGTCTGTGAGGCTCATCTGCATCGCTACAAAGAAATTCTGGTCTATTCTTATTCATATTTTTGTTTATTATAATAATTATATAATAATTGGCTATAAAAACCACAGTAACTGGGGCAAGAAGCATGAGTTTGCTACAGCGTCCTAAAGAAAATTCAATTCAATTTAACTGAGAGTAAAAGTTGCTCAAGGGAACAGGACAGCATGGATCAACTTGCATGTCGACATGCCTGCTTACTTAATTGTTGCTAACCCGGTCAGAGTGTCGGTGTAAAACAAATATTTTTTAAGAGTTTACTTTCTAAGCTTTTCAGCACACAACGTGCTCCAACAGGGAAAAGTTAGTAATATTAGTATTTTCAATATCACAGTATTTTCCATATTCATGTGTATATTAATGATGTGTGGCTTTGCTCGAAGCTATAGAGCTGACAGTAAACTAACCTCTCTTTGTTAATCCCATCCCATTTAGAAAAATCTTTTTTCGGTGTACAGTAGATCTCATAAGTATTGGCAGCATGATGATACACAAAGTCTGGACTAGATTCTGTTTTACAAGGCGTATCACAGGTACACAGTGGTCACTACTCTGCATAACAAACACACTGGGAGCTCCAGTCTGTGCTCGGGAGTTACCAGTGGGACAAGGTGATCTATTACAGGGTCACTGAATCTGGAAACCGAATGCGTTAACAAACCATCCGTCATACAATACACCCAGGAGCGACAGTCTGCAGGAGGTGGTGGTAATGCAAGACGTGTGTGTGGGTGCAGGTAAAGAGCCCAGGAGAGTAGTAAAAAGAAAAACAGCAGCTAAAAGGTGACAGGAGAGAAGAAGAGAGTGAGGTGTGTGACAACTGGTCTGATGGAGGTGAAGCAGCCTGGAGCAGCGGGGCTGAGTATAGTGTGACAGCCGGATGTAAGTACAGGGTTAAAATAACACTCTCTCTCACACACACACACACACACACGCTCCCAGAGGCTCCCTTTCCTCCTCGTTCTCCTCTGTCAGCCCCCCCCCCCCCCCCCAGGCCCTCCAAGCATTTAGAGACACTCTCCACAAAAAGCACAGTCACTGGTGCTATTCTGGGAGCTTCCCAACTCCCTTCTAGTCATGTCTGCTCCACGTCTTTCTCCCCCCCGAACATCACTTTTTATCTAAACTCTGAGGAACAAGTAACTTAATCATTCTGGGAGGATGACGTATACTTTGTTTGGTTAAAAATGGTGAACTAAGCCGTTTAATCATTATTGAAAAAATATTTACGTCTCAAATCTTCAATGTTTTATTTGTGTGTTTCGTTGCCCTTCGTTGATTGACTTTGGTGCATTTGCTCTCTCATGCTGCATGCAATCCAATGTTGCATGATCTCTGTCGTCAGCATTTTAATCTGGCTCATCATTTTATTTTTTAAATAATTCACAAATCAAGTTGAAGAAGTATTAGTAAAAGACAGTGATATAAGATTATACCAGAGGCAACAAACCTGGGCTTGACAGGCTTTTTGTCATGCCCCTGGAACCCCCTTGCTTTTGTTTTTAATTATGCCTGTAGATGTTTGTAATGAGAACGAAGTTATTTCCTCACTGCTTTTACCTTTGACTGCAACAAATCAAGAGGAAACACTGCTCGAATACATGTTTGAGTGAATAGACTTTTCTTCACACTAAATGTTTCAGTCAGACCTTTGTTTTCAGTTGTGCCTCCTCTGACCTGATCTCAAAAGCACTGTGAGATAAGCATCTTTAAAACTCCTCCTGCTCCAATCATAGAACCGTTTACGGAGCTAAACGCTGATGGTCGGCCGCTGATAAACACACAACCTGCCTGGTAGCAACACTTGCTCATTTACACGGTGTCTCACAAAACGAAAGCATATATAAACTGTCGGTGAGTGCGCCCACACACACAAAAGGCATGCTGGCACAGTTCCTACATTCACAGGCGCACACACTGTACACACTCACTCAGACGGTTCCTCTTGCTTTCTCAGCTCTCAGACACACACTCCATTATCACATCTCTTTGTAGTGTGTGGCCTGCAGACACCTGTCAGGGAGTGTCTGGCTGCCCAGCATCCTGTGTGGGTCTGTTTGTGTCTGCTGGGATTTATGCCGAAGCCTCAGTGTGACTCTCACTTCCTCCTACTCCACCTCATTAGTTAAAAAAAATGTGTTGAATGTGTCCTGTGAGTAGAGAATAAATAAATCGTAACATCAAAATAACTTTTGAAAACACACACCCAAGCCTGATATGGGCTTTTAGTCAACATTCATCTTCTGTTTTTAAGTATGTGCAACTATAAAAAAAATGTTTTTCTATCCCTTTCCACGGAACTCTGCCTTTCTGACCTGCACACACACACATGTCAAACCAACATGACATCATTCCCGGTGATTGCTCCTCCACACTTCAAAAGGTGAATAGTTCCCATTCAGACACGCTGAGTTGGTCTTTGGCCCTTCCTGCTCTGAGGAAAGCACAGTCGCTGTTTGGCATGACATCATGTCTGCATAGCTCTCTCTTTACACACTCACACACACACAAACCACAGCACCTTACCTTAACAATCACAAATAAATGTTTAAACCCAAACTTTACCAAAACACTAAATCCAATTCTCGAGCCTCAATGAACAGCAAATTATCTACGACATAAGCCCCTACGGTGGGTGTGTTTTCAGGCTCAAGTCCTCACAGGGATATAGAACAATCCAGCACACACACAGACACACACACAGAGACACAATGGCAGCATAGCAAACAGACAGTATGACTGATAATCTTTCAGATACACAACCAAACTCATGTTGGTGTTTAAAGAGTGCGGCAGTTTGACAAAAACCTGCACAACACACAGTCACACCCAGCTGCTGCTGTGAACTCACTGTTACAGTGCTGTTGTCTGAAATCCTGAATGTATGAGCATGTACTCACACACACACACACACACACACAAACACACACACACACACACACACACACACACACACACACACACACACACACACACACACACACACACACACACACACACACACACACACACACACACACACACACACACACACACACACACACACACACACACAATAAACATTTAACATAATCATCTTGTAATATTTGAGCCATAGAAACCTGCTTCTCTCTCCTGGTCTGAGTCCGGCCTCTGCTCCGATACTGTAGATGCTGCTCTCAGGTTGATGACAGAAGGCCGACCACGCGCAGATGAGACCCAGAGTCCATGGCAATGCAGGATCAGCACACACTTACATGATTTCATCTCCATCCATTGGTCAACACAAACCCATGTGTGTGCTGCAGGAAAAGCCTGAAACAAACCACAAAATAAACAGAAATGTCATAGTTAAGATTTGAAATTGAGCTACCACAATTAAAGAAGATCCAAAATCATTTGCTTTCATCCATTAAACATTAAAGGGTTTGCAAAAAAATCTTGAAAAAAAGAAAATACATATGTGTCTCCGGTGTTTTGTGGGTGGCACTTCTGGCACCTAGTGCCCACGCAGAGAGGCTTACAATATTGTGATGAGAGTCAGAGGCCGATCCGTGCAGACACATGTGTGTACTTGATGAACACACAGGATGATGATAAGAACTATTTGTTCTTTGGGACACTCTATCCTAGTCTTTAGTCAAATCGAAAAGAGAAAATAAATAAAGTAGGTTATACTACATTAACATGTACAAAGGAGTATTAGGGTCATATTGAACAAGATTTAAATTAATACAATTGTAGACATTTCAAGAATGATGTCGTAATATGAGAATGAAGTGAAACTTTAACAAGAGAAAAGTCAGAATAAAACGGTTTTATGAGAATGAAAAGTGTAGTTTTAGGAGAATAAATATGAAAAAGAAAACATTTTGTAAATAAGTAGCAAGGAGAACACATGCTCGCTTGAGTTGCACTGAATTCATAATCTTGAAGAAACCCTTTGAACGATCAGCTCAGAGTCAACCACAACCTAAGCAACTTCCTCCATTTCTATGTGATTCTTTCTCAAGAAATGACAGTGTATTACACAATCTTTTCAAAGTTCTGAAACTTGATGGTGCTGATGCAACAAAAGCTGAGGTTTTATGTTATTTGTGAAACATACAAATAACATAAAACCACTTATGCTTCACGTTGCTCATTATAGCCCAAGCGACAGAGGGATCTTCTGATACCCCCTCTAAAATGACACATGGCCTAAAATAAGGACTTAAATCGCATAAAATGACTTTATTTCTTGTAATATTATGACTTTGTTCTCAAAACCTTAGGGGGGGTTTCACTTGAAGTGGCCTATTTTAAGTTTAAAAAAAGTTCAACATTCACACATTTTGAGATATGGCACAGGAAATAAAAATTCTCTTGAGAAACATCAAGTTCAGTTTAACCCCAACGGCTCTTTGTTCAGCTTCCTTCTCGTTTCAAGGCAAATGAAACTAAATATCTACAGTGGTGACGTTCTGCCTCACCACCAACCTTTCAGCAACAGCCTTCCACCCACTCACAAGCACATGACAGAGCGCTGGGAACACCTGAACTAGGTTCACCACAGAGATGAGTAACTCCCCTGTTGTAAAAACATCTGCAACACTGAGAAGTTTCAAAATCGTGGCCTCATGAATTTGATATTTTGAATCAATTCATAGATGTCTGACAGATGAAGAGAACATGAAACTCGGACTCACTGGAACCTGCTGCATCCGTAACCCACATGCAGCTGCCACCGGATGTTAGATGTGAATTAACTTGACGTTTTTCCAAACCAGGTCTGGGGGCTGGGGTAAGAATGCCTGAGGGGCCCTAGCTGTGCAGGAGAGGGCAGTATGAATGAATCAATGTGATTCACACGGACACACAGGGACACAGTCCACCCACCACCTAGTAAAGTAGCTGACTGGAGCCTACAGTGTCAGAGGAGAAGTTCACAACACGGAGAAAGGCCGAGCTATTCTTCCACCCTGCACACGCTCCACAAACGACTTCTTTGTCCGGGAGGATGGAACTGAACAGTGTGACATGACCACGCTGGACAGCAACCAGTAATCATACACAAACGGATGAGCTGTAAACAAATACACAGGGACAGCTTTTAACTGTGACAAAAAAATCCCCGGTTGGTCATTCATTTATCGACACGCATCACTCAGAGGTTAAACCAGGGAGCAACATCTTTTTCTATTGACAACCGTCTGTAGCATGAGGGCGACATCACACGACCCCAGTGGATTTTTACAGTTTTGTTGTGCAGTGGTCCACCAGTGGGCAGGATGGGGAGGCGAAGGCAGTCCATGGCTGCTGACCCCACCCTGCCACATAAAGACAAACAAACACCACCCTGTCCCTAGAGAGTGTAATAAGGGCCAGAAATAAACTGCTGCTCACACAGTGAAGCTCAGAGGCCACTTGAGTAAAACCCTTCAAGATCAGCTCTGATGCTGAAGTGAGGCCAGCGGATCAACAATGACAACAAGAGAGCACTGTTGACTATCTCTTTATTATCACTGGTGCAGTGCCCATTGTAAACCTGCCTGTTCTGAATGGGCTGTTCTCTTGTTTTGTGTTACTGCTCTAGAGCTACTTCAGATGTATTCCTTGTCATTAGTGAGTCCTCGTCAAGCAGATCTACAATATACTGTAACTGTTTTATTGTTTATGTTCTGGACATTGTGTGCAGAGCTTTTTATAAACAGTGGTGGCAGAGCGAAGTTAGAAAACGTCCTACTTGGTTTATCTGCAGTGAAGATTTTACAGGCCATGTTTTTGATAAAATGAAACTGAATTTGCTTTTCACATTTGTTTTTTAACAAATTTGAATGATTGACTCAACTGCTGTTATTTCATTCATATATTTTGACCAATTCAGAGGTCTGTTAAACAAGCCACACAATCAAATGTTGTTGCCGTTATGGGGATCAGCGAGATCACAAGTCAGTCCCTCTGTGTCTGTGTCAGAAATAAATGTTCAAAATGATCTGGCGGTGTCTTTGACCCAGTGGCGGACCACCGCTGTCATTTATAGAACATAGAAGAAGACATGTTCAACTCAACCCTCGGACTGAAGGCCCACGGCCCCGACCACCTCTTACTGTTACAGAGCACTGACGCCTTCATTCATTTGTTATTATTACTGAACATATCCAAATTGCAGCACTGCACTTTCCAGAGCAGTTTAAAATAGATGTTCCACGTATGAAGTCCATACGATGAATCGTTGTGAGATATGCATTCCACATGCACTGTCCACAGAAAATCTTTTCATATAACTGCCGTATCTACATGGGTCCACTCACAGAGGAAAAGTGTGTATAAGGCAACATATAAAAGAAACATATTAGGTAGTTGTGACTATATAGAGTAACCATAGAATGAAAAGGAATAGATTCAGTACCCGAAACTAATCTAGTTTTATTGAGGTTTATATGGACACTGAATGATATCCAATAATCACGCTATTGTGGAGATGAGGGAGGAACTGACAGGTCAGGACGACTCTATGCTCAGCAGGGGACAAAGGGAAGCTGCTCTCAGTGCGTCATGCGATACAGCAGAGGACAGCTACACTTTCTCTACAGGAGAGAAGACAATATCAAGAGGAGAAGTGAGTGAAACAGAAGCTTCTCTAACAAAGGACACAGGAAATCCACTTCTCTCCCTGCTGTGTCACGCACATTCACACGCAAGCAATGTGTCTGAGTAATACAGCAGCAGAGAGAAAGAGGATATTGCACACAATGTTTAATGTTTCATTTTCTTACACTTCCCCAGTTGATCTCACACCTTCAACACACACATGTAGACTGAGTGGAAGACAACGTTGGTCGTGGCAAACCTGTCAGACAATAAAAGTGTCTGTCTGAGGTTTTATCTTACTCTTACTAATAAGATAATAATAACTAAAAAATAGTTTTTTCTTAAAAGGGTTCATAAAAGTGTTTAGTTTAGTTTTTTTAAGAAGCTAAGTAATTTTTTGAAAACAGCTGGGTACTGTTCTTTTTATTAAGCATTACTTAAACAGGAAAGAGAGGATTTATACACATCTACTGCTCGATTGAATCCTTGCATCCTAAAATTTAATAAACTACATTAAACATTAGTTTTTTAGTGTTTTTTTTAATTAGCTATTGCTCTCTGTTTTCCATTCTTTGTTTCTCTTTGTTAGAAAAAACAATATAAATTCAAATAATTCAGTGCAAGTTTTTGGCTCATTAATGTGTTGTTAGCAATTTTGCCACAGAAGATTGAATAAACAGGATTACTTCATTGTGGGTTTTCATCTTTTCCTGGGAATCGATGATAGTCAAAAATGAACAAAAAAATGACCAGCTACATTCGTTCACACGAATCAAATGAGTCTTTATATTGTTGTTCAGAATTTACTCAGAAACATGATGAACATCCCTGGCTGTGGTTCTTAATCACAAATTGTTTACTCATTCAGGATGGAAGTGCAACATTACTACAGGCTGTAGCGCCTGTTAGAGAAGGGGTACTTTCCATATTTAGAAATATTCCCTATCTTGCTAACTGCTCAATGGGCATCGGGCCAGTATTGACAAACAGTTTCCTCTTAACTACATCTCACCTGTCATCATACAAGTGTTTTAATGGCAACATATGTCTGGATCCTTTCATATTAAAAGACCCCTACAACTCCCCTTATTTCCTTATTGTTGTGGTATAACATTAGCAAAAGTATGTGTCTGTGGCAAAAAGATGCTCAACAACATTATTCTCTCTCTAAAACATTATTGCTTCATGTCTGCCTCAAACAAATAAATCTATCTGGGTCATCTTAAAGATACTGGGCACATGAGGCAACTGAGTAAGCTGTCATTTTTGGCCCAGTTTTATTCCAGGACAAATCTGTAAATTAAAGCTCCTCAAATAGTATCAAGTGGATGGAATCTTGTCCTAGTCTGCACCCAAATAAAATTGTGTATATAATATTATAATAATATTATATTTTGGTATAGATATCTAGCCAGTAGATACCAGCAGAAAATAGTGACCCATAAACCCCCACCATCACTACCCCGCTGTTTGGTTACAGTTCCATAAAAAACCTGTTATAAATTTAGGTTATCATTATGCATTAAGGCGAAGGTTAGAATAATTTCAAAACCAAAACATCGTCTTTTACAGTCAAAAGTTCAATGTTTTACTCAAGCAAACATTAACAGTAGAGGATATATAAACCCTCATGACCAATAGACACACTAACACAGTATTACTTTCCAGGAAGGTGGGAGATGATGCAGTTTCTCAATCAGGATACGGTGTTTGTCAAGAATGAAATGATCCCACAGGAAAAAGCAAGACATACTAACCAGTGGAAGCAAGAATTTGAGAACTACCTCTACAAACACAAAGGGATCCTACTGAAACATTTAGCAGCTACTGCCTGTGAAAAGTGAGAATAAATACCATTCATCCGCTTCACTACTGACTGAAATACAACACACAACCCATAATATTAAAAACCAACATCACACATCCTGGACCATTGGCAGATTTAGCACAAGTTGCATTAGACTCGACTGAGATAAGACCAAAAAGACATCAGATAACCTGAGCAAAGAGAAGATACCTCAAAAATGTCTTTAATCCTTTGGAAACACATGAAAATGAATAATGTAGAGAAGATAATAGATAGGGCCCGACCGATCAATGGGTTGACCTATAACATCAGCTGATATCGGCCTTTCACATAATAATGTTCATTTATTTTTTAAGATATGAAAACTTATGATTGTGTTAACATTTTACATGTCAGATATTCTCTTAATTCAGATTTAATATACTTAATATGGTAATATTTGTGTTTGGTTTTCATTTATAGTTATAGCCAAGTGTGCTGGGAAACAGAGGAGCAGAGATCCTGTGATATAACACCCTATATGTCTATTGACTGTCGGCTCCAGGCTCATTTGAGATGTATGTTAGATGAGAAAATTATACTTATATTAACATGAGCATTAAAATCAACAGCCAAACAATCACAAAGACCCTAACCCCATGTGGTGTTACCTGATTTATCCCCAGTCTGCTGTACGAGAGTCACCTGGACTTTACCCTGTTGGAAGACAGTCGGTCAATTTGATTTTATAGTGAACACTGTAAACATTACAGGTAGCTGCACCAGTAAAATATAATTTATCTGCAAATGGCTTACATAATGCTACACATAAAACTATGATTATGATAAATAGTGCTGTCATTAAGAAACTTTAAGCATAATGAAAGTGTGTTTGTGTGTTTAAGACCTTTAATGTCTTCCCAGTCCCACAGTTCCCAGTGTGAGAGAGAGAGAGAGAGAGAGAGAGAGAGAGAGAGAGAGAGAGAGAGAGAGAGAAGAGAGAGAGAGAGAGAGAGAGAGAGAGAGAGAGAGAGCAAAACAACAAAGAATGAGGGAACAGGAAAAGCTAATCTCCATATTAAGTCAAACATATTTTCTGTTCTTGGAGATCTGATTTCGTGGAATAGATTTTGTTATATAAAGAGGAGTAAACGTTTAAAATAAAAAGCATCACTAAACTAATTCAATTTGTTGCAAAGAGTCCCCAGACAAACAAGCGTTCCCGTGATGAGGATCATCCCTCACTAATTATAAGACACACATGTGGTGCATGTATTCATAGTTATTCCTCATCTGTCTCCATAATGGCTTTACTGGTACAAGGGCTGGGCAATATGGCCAAAAATTATATCAAGATAAAAATGTTCACATCAGTCAATATCAGTAATATGATACGTCACATTATTATTTATTTTAAGTTGGAAGACTGAGTGAAGTTTGTAGTTTTAAACTCTTCTGTATGAGCAGAGAAGGACAAACATTTGCCATAAACAAAACATTTTACAAATCTGTGGTGGATCAAATATATGTTATACCTCCTTACTGTGCATACACTACACGAAAATATATATTAAACTTTTCTTATATTGCTTTTGATATTAATTATATAACGATAATGATTAGCAGAGGAGGTTCATGTTAGTTTGTCTGTAAGTGAGCAGGATAACAGAAAAACTACTGGACGGAATAACACAAAATAGATTTTCACCAAGAAGGAATTAAATTAAACAAATACAATTTGAAAACTTCACAAAATTAACAGGGGGACTTCAGGGGCCAATCCCATTTCAGATGGGTCCAGTGCCCCCCTGGATCCGCCCCTGGTGGAGTCATCAAGTACAACACCTGAATCTACAGCAGCTCCTCATCATGTATCTTAGTATTTACACCATGTCTCCCACGAATGTCCCCAGGTGTCAACCCTGAGGCACTTCGGGTGTTGTTCCACCTGCAGCTACACACATGTCCTACACACAGCTCGCACCAGTAGGACCTGGGGTTGTGTAACTGCAGTGTTTCACAATATGGACAGTGAAGGCTCCCACCTGCAGGTTCTGAGAATCCACTGGTGACAGAAGCTGCAGCAACTGAAGCCCCCCCAGTGTTTTGCCTCTGTGTGTTAATGAGTATCTCTTACCTGTCAGCCTCAAAGATTCAGCCTCAGAGACTCAGCCTCAAAGATTCAGCCTCAGAGATTCAGCCTCACAGATTCAGCCTCAGAGACTCAACCTGTCACTTTGCTGTCACCTCCTGTTCCGGTGCGTCTCCAGCTACAGGCTCAGCATGTCCGACCACGTGAAGGCTCCCGGCGGCCGAGGCATGAGTGAAGCCGGGAGTGGATCAGAGTTAGGTGAATGGTGTCACCAGCCCCGTCCACACACACACACACACACACACACTGACACACACACACATACACAGTCCGGGCGTGAGTGTGTTCAGGCTGCGTCAGTGCCTCACTGTCTTTGTACGACACAAAGATCGTCTGTGTGTTAGAAGATGGATCACTCCACTGACGAGGGTAAACACCTAATTTTTTTTTTGCAAATGTAATCAGTCAGTCAGTCTGCTGGTTAGTTAGTAAATAAGTCAATTAGTGTCATTACCTGAAACAACCTCCAGGATAGATGCTGGTGTTCATTCATCTATTGCAAGTTACATTTCAAAATAACAATACTGTGATGAATCAAAGATGGGGACCTGCAGGTGTAACACTCCTCTCGCCCAATGTCAGCTCAGTGTCCAGCCCCCAGGGACCCACAAAGGATAAGCTGTATAGATGATGGATGGATGGACGGATAGATGGATAGATGGATAGATGGATAGATGGATAGATGGATAGATGGATAGATGGATAGATATAAAGATGGACGACACGTCTCTATGGGATGGAACATTTTGTCACATTTAGCTCCAAACCATGTTTAAAAAACTGGTGTGCATTTTTTGAGAGTCACTTTTTTCCACATTTACAACAACATTTGTCAACTTAGAGATATTTTAAATATTTAAATCCAAATGTTAAATGTTACACTTAAATGTTAAATCTAAATGCTAAATCTAAATCTAAATGTTAAATCTAAATCTAAATGTTAAATTTAAATTTACGATACGATACGAACATATTTGGATTTGACAGAGTATGCGCAGTAGCGTTCAGTGGATGGAGCCATGGTAGCTGAGTCCCATCGACACGACCAATGAGCTTTCAATCGTTATGTTTCATCTCATTTATATAGCATCAAATAACTTATAACTAATCAAACTAATTACGCTAATATAAAACAAAACTTTCACGGAAACACTTGAACATACATCAGTGTGATAAGAAAGATTTACTTGACATGAACTTTGACTTTTGGTGTCCGAAGTGTTAACATGGAGGAGGTGGGATTACTGACATATACTGCAGCCATGTGTTATACAGATGAGAATATGGTTGAAGTATGAATCTGGTATGATGTATCAAATTGTGGCATGTTTAAACTGTGTAATGCTCCTTTTGAATAAATACAACAACTAATTTGTTACCATATATTGATTAAAACAAGAGAATGGGGGAGGGGGCTGTCAAAAATCGATCCCATTCAGAATATATTTGAAATGAAACAGATATCATCCCAAGGTATAACCTAAAAAGGGTAAGAGAAGTGACAAATTGCTTGTTTAGAAAATCTTTGCACAGTGTCCTAAGTGGTGAAACATTTTGTTTATTTATTTTTACATTATTGGCCTATAAACAGATACAGTTCAAAATTAAACTAATCCAACTTTGTGTGGATGTGACATCAACCCATTCATTTGTACTAACATTACCATTGTCCTCTGTACAACCATCTTCTTAATTAACATCAGCGCCTCAGCATAGAAGGTCTGTCAAACTAAAAAATATTGTACATTGGACGTTTTCGTGTGACCTCTTTTTGTATCTCTTCTGTTTTGAACAGCTTGGTGGTAAAAGCAGCTTGGGCCTGCTGCACCTCCACCGCTGCCTGCTTGGTAAGCTGCAGCTCATCAGCTGAGGACCACTTTTCGTAAATGTTTTCCCCGATACCAGAACATATCGTGGTGAAGGTGATGTGAACAGTCTCCCTGACACCTCACACATCCAACCCATACCAGAAGTCTGTGGTCTGCATGTCCTTGTTGCTGCAAGAATCAGGAGCATAGTGAGTCGTCTTTGCTTCTAATACATCTCTGGTGCTCATCAGCCCACTCTTAAAGGAACATGCCACAAGTTTGCATTATTACTACACTTGGTGGCTGCAGCTTCTACTTTGCAAACGTATTCAGACCTATTTAATTCATAGCATTGGCTGCTTTTAGTGGGATATTATGTGTAATGAATGGCCCTTCACAAAACCCTTTGAAGAGTTGTCCCAGGGAAAGGTTTCAAACCATCAGATGACCACCTCAAGTATCCACTCAATATAGTGGGAGCCGGAAATTGAACAAAAACTAACTTTGAGCCCATCGTGTGGTCAAAGAGTGTCACTACAACTATATTCTCTGAACGTTCATGCAGACATCGCAGCATATTTACAGTGTTTCATAGACATATAAACTGAAAATAAACGCAGTATAATTGAGGCCCAAACACAATATATACCATGGGAGTGATGAAGTTAAGAATTAAGTTTAAGTCATTAGTTTGTCAGAATTGATCATTCAGTTTGTTTATAAGATTACCATATCCCAATTTCTGTTTAATTTTGCAATACCACATTTTTGTAAAGCAACCAATTATTTAAGATCCATTACATATACATCAATAACCTATACTCTTGTTAATCTACAAGATGTTTAAGACACAGAATGTTTAAACCAATAATCAAACCACAGTTCGACAGTTATGACAACTGTTTATTGAAGCAAAACTGTATACAGTGATAGGAAAACAATGCAAAGTTAACACATTTTCAAACACATTCTTATCCAGGTTTTCAGAATTAGAATGCTCTCCAAATAAATAGACAAATTTTGCAGAATAAAGGCTTCTCATTTTGTTTGTAATGTTTTTGCCAATATAAGAAATGTCCGGCAGATCTGAACTAAACAGTTTTTCTATAGCGGCGTGACATCAGAAGATTTCCACAATAACACACTTACTGAATAATGTTGACCCGATTTAGCGGATGAGCTAAAGAAAGAAGGAACCATATCAACTACTTTAACATTCAGTGTAACATTTACATTGATTTCCCTTCCCCAACATTTTCCTCCATCGTGTAACTTTGTATTAAATCTTAATGTGTTGCATCATAACAGGCATTACCACCAGTAACTTTTGATTCTAGTCAACAGGAAAATAAGAAAATGCAAAAATGTCAAAATTAAACTAAACAAGCCAAAACTCATTTAAGTAATTTGTGTGAAGAAACTGTTGAATAATGAAGCCAAAAATAAAAATTAAAAAAAGGCACACGGAAATCTGAACAAACAAAAACAGTTAAAGAACAAAAAAAAGGTACTTTGACAATGACACAATCATTAACAGCATCTCTCATATCTGCAGAGTGGTCATGATTTCTTGGAAGTATTGAACCACATGACTGAGCAGTGGCCCAACACACAGGTTTGAGTCAATTAAAGCTGAAGACCTTCCACATCACATCCATTCACAAAATACAGGTGATTAAAAATGTCAAAAAGCAAAGAAACCAAGAACTGATTAAAGACGTGCAGTTTGCTTGAGTTACAGATGGGAAGCATTTTAATAAGCGCTGCGGTTGATGAAAAGTCATCACTAATCACTTTGAGCAGAAGCTGTACCCTGCAGTCTGAGAGGAAACAACATTACAGCAAAAATAAGATCAAAATATGCAGACCACATGTGCATTGTGTAGCAATATATACAAACATTATGGGAAACACTGTTCCCGATAATAAAACATCCACCCCTACAGTGAAATATGGAGGGCACTGCCTCCGATAAGGTTGTCAGGACGAGAAGTGTACATGTACCAAAGATCCAGCACTGACGGGAGATCAGCTGTGTGGAGATTAAATTGAACAGGTTTGCAGAGAAGAGTCAGATTGTGTTTGTGTGCAGTGTCGTCTGTCTGTAACACTTCGGTTAGCAGATGCTGCTTTCGTCATTTCAACAGTACAACTGTCATAGTTATGGAAGACACTGCTCCCGATAATTGTGTCAGGACGAGAAGTGTACATGTAAAACAGACGCAGCACTGACAGGTTGGCCAGAGGGGATATTTGTATCGTGTGAATCAAATCAGTGTCGGTTATGTTAGAAAATCAGTCTCTTCTCTACAAACAGGAGTCAGAATGCTGTCGTCGGCAGTACCGGCCGTCAGTCAACATGAACACTTCTGTTAGCAGATGCTGCTTTTGTCATTTCAACAGTATTACCGTCATAGTTATGGAAGACACTGCTCCCGATAAGGTTGTCAGCACCAGAAGTGTTCATGTACCAAAGGTCCAGCACTGACGGGAGATCAGCTGTGTTTGACCAATCCAGAGTCATTAAGTGTCTGCAAACTGAACAGGTTTGTTGAGAAGAGTCAGATTGTGGTTGTGTGCAGTGTGGTCTGTCTGTAACACTTCTGTTAGCAGATGCTACTTTTGCCATTTCAACAGTACAACTGTCATAGTTATGGAAGGCACTGCTCCCGATAATGGAGTCAGGACGAGACGTATACATGTACCACAGACGATTTGTGACCACACCGGTGTCAGTTATGTTTGAAAATCGGACTCTTCTCTCCAAGGCGTCAGAATGTTGTTGTGTGCATTACCGGCCGTCAGTCAACATGAACACTTCTGTTAGCAGATGCTGCTTTTGTCATTTCGACAGTATTACCGTCATAATTATGGAAGACACTGCTTCCGATAATTCGTTGTTTTTTTTTTTATAAAAGGCAATTAAAAAAAATAGATATATTTATAGTGATCCCTGTCACTGATAAATAAATAACACAATAAATAGACATACGATTTTTGTTTCAGTGCCATGTGGTTGGAGACCTTCGCCCTTGCTTGTTTTTTTATCTAAAAAAAAAAGGCAGATTTGATCTCATGTCAGGAGGTGGAACGTATGAATGAGGACTAAATGGATAAAGGATTAATGCGGCTCGATTGATGAAAACTGGCAGCAACTAAAGCCGATTGTCCCAAATCTTCTGGGTGTTTTCTGTGCGACGTTATTGTAAATGAATTTTGACCTCTGACGATGAGCCAAGTAGCAGATTTCACCACAGTATGAAATAATAGCTACCAACACAAACAGCTCAGGTTCAAACGAGAGGCCACAGCAGCGGAAAGACCAGCAGTTAGGAAATATTATGGTAAACACATTTAAACTCCTGAGCTTACTGTATTGAACTTTTAGGTTTCATGAACCTCAAAAGCTGGTAATCACAGTCATTCATGTGATTATGACCCGATACTGTGCTGAAAATGTGTCACTACAAGCACCAATGTAAGTAGTACTGCCACATAATGAGTGAGAATTTAAAAGGAACGGTTATTAGCACCAATGTACTGAAGATTGTGGTATGTAAGTACCACATGTTAAAATAAAAATCTCTCCGCAGCGGGGGAAAAAAAAAAACTGACCTACTAAACTGTAATGTAAATCGGATGGCTGATTTATAATTTGATTTGGCTCTATGGAAAATGTTTACAGGAGACAAGGCGGATTATCACTGTAATGTTGAAAATAACGTTACCAAGGTGATGACTAAAATGGTATCCATTTAGAAACTGCTCAACTTTTTTCAATTCCTAAGAATACTAATTTAAAAGGCTGTGTAACTGATTTGTAACATCCTACTGGTTTTCACACTGCTAGTTGTGAAGAGGGCCAAACCATGAACAAGGGAGGAGGGATCTACACAATTTTTTTTTTTAGATCTCATTTTCCAAGGCCCAGATGTCCCCTGCTAGTGAGATGGCACAGCCCTGAATGGTCCAGGTCGCCAAGGCAAACTGTGTACGGAACAAGTCGGCGTCTGCATCGTGGTGGTTGGTCCCGAGGATGTTGAGGTGGTTGTACAGAGCTGAGAGAGTGTGCCCACCGGAGCCCAGGAGGATGTGGCGGAAAGGACTGTCTGTGGGAGACACGTAGGGGGACAGGAAGTTCCTTTCCACCTACAGAAACAAGCAGAGAAACAACTTGGGATAAGCTTCACACACTGCAAGGGGGGAGGCTTCTGCTAGTGGACAAAAAAAGTGTAAACACATTTTGTTTGAAGAAACCTTTTGATTTATTCTTTACCGTTCATAGTCTATTGGGATTTATTGTACATCTAATGTGGTGAGCATCTCACTGACCATAAATATGAAATTGAAATACTAATGTGTGGGATTTAAGATAACTTCACCAAATGCAATAATTCTACTAGAATCAAAGCAGAAATGGCAGATTAACTCCTGCTATGCTCCTTAGCATTCTTGGCAGAGGGCATTTCCAAGCTCTGATGCACGTTCTATTTATTTTTCATTACAAGTTCAAATAATTTTCACAGAAATTACCCATGTAGAAAAAATATTAAGCCAGCTCCTATCTAAATTTTGACCATATACATATATATATTTTGTAGGGTTTACCCTAGGTTTGAGCCGAATACTCTGATGTAACGAGTATCCGGTAAGTATACTGTACTTTTACGGAGCACGAGTACCAGCCGAGTAAAATGTGTCAATATCTGTACTTGTGACAAATGAAAATCCTCATTGATAGCTCTGTCCAGATCATTCCTTAATAGACCAGCCACACACAGAGCTCTTCCCCTACACGGAGCCTATAAAAAGTTCACTGCCGCTCCGTCCAGAGATACTATCGTGTAACATCGGGCTAGGATACATGAAATTGTTCTGAAAAAGTTATCTTACTATTGTGGTCAATAACTTGATCTGATGCTCAATTATAAGGCTGTTCTGTTAAGTTTTCTAACAAACAATAAAGCAACTTCTGATCAACCCATATACATGTCAGGCTTAAAATATAAACTTCCGATTTAAGCCTTGCCCACTTTGGGTTTAAGTCAGAGTACGGATAATTTAGTTGGTTTAACAGATTCCATACTATACGGCATCATGTTTATGAACAGGTTTTTCGTTTGGAAAGCAGCTATGGCTAATGAGCCCTAAACTATAGTGCTCTTACCGTCATTATGCGGTCATTGAGGATGCGGCACTTCTCAATGTTATCCAGGTCGCTGTTCTCGATGTCTTTTCCAAGTTTCTGCATGGCACGGGTAAAGGAGCCGGAGGCTGACATCAACCACTTCACGGTCAGGGACTTTGGCAACAGCTCGGGCTTCACCTGGAAAAACAAATCACATCCACAATGTTATTCATAATTCATCTCTCACTTTGACCCAAGTTGATCTTGATTTCTTCCAACAACTCGTCCTTAATCCATTAAGATCAGATGTCTGCATGTATAGACCATCAGATGTAACAGGCATGTATACATCTTGCGACGTCTGAATCTCATCCACATCATAATCCAGAGTTTGCAAGCTTTTTTTTATGTCAAGGGGACAATGATGCCAAATGTTTAAGCTATCAAATGTTGTATTTCTTTGAATATCCATCTGCTTCAAAGGCAGACAAATTAAAGCTTTCTCAAATGTTTGCAATTCTATCAGCTCTTCAGAAAACCCTCACGTTTCAGAGTTTGTGCATTTCTGTTCAACGCCTTAGGTCTTAAAAGGATTAAGGTATATTAGTTTGCATGATTATAATAACTGGACACTCACCCTCATAATGGTCCTGAATTTCCCATTGATCTGAGCCACCTGAAAACGTATATTGTCGCTGTACTTCTTCAGGTCCATCTGCAACAGATGATCGTGGACCAGCCTCAGCGCAATTTGACCTGCGAACTGGGCCGCTACTACAGCCAGCTTAGAGACATCGTTGGAGGTGGCGCTGTTCAGATTTTTTTGGGTGTCGAGCTTTGTGCCAAAGTATGGGTAGTCCTAAGAGAGAAAAATTGACACCGTTGACCTGGGTTACAGATATTGTAAGTATATTTAAGTAGAGATGACTTACTTTGTCACCAGACGTGAATCTGAACGAGAGAGAGGGAATGCCAGAAAAGGCAAGGAAGGGATATGCAGCATTATCCATCTGTAGAGGCTCCAAGCTGGAAAACAAATAAAGAAGATTAAGTAGTGGACATCTGCAAACATGGAGGATGACTACCATTAACATCCCAGTGTGGATGTGACGAAGGTTAATAAGATTTTGCTTTACTGGAGATTTAGACTTACATATTTTTTTCCCATTCGCTTTTTGAAAACTGAGAATAGAGAGTGCCATCCTTGTTTGGAGTTGCCACCTGAGAAACCAAACAATTATTTATGTACATTATCTCAATACTAAAAACAAAAATTAACTAATTGAAATATTGATTTATAAGGCTGGTGAGATATTTAACTTTGATTCACTCAAAGTCCTCATGCTGAGGGTTTACCTGTTTCAGCATGTTCCCAATCAGGTTGTGCATCAAGGGGCTGGCTGCTACTTTAAATCCACTGCGACCTGAAGAAGAACCATTTTATTCAGTCATTCTGAAAATTACATGTTCTTTTAATTACAAGTAATTTGTACACATCGAGAAGAAACCGCAACATTTTCTCTTGTGCAGAGTCCAATGTTCACTCTTTTAGTCTATACCAACACCCGAGGGAAATGTCTGGCGCTTTAGCTGCTAAATGCGCCGCTTTGTTGAGCAGCTAGTCACTGACTGGGTCCCTCAGCCCTTTAATATTGAGCGTTTAGTATACAATGGGTGTTTAGAGCTTTCTCACTGCAACAGCTGCTTAGTACAGCCAAAAACGACAGTATGCGATCAATGAAACTTAACGGTATAAAGTTGCAGCTGCACGACTCAACGATGAGCTGAAATTATAAAGCTCTGTGGAGATGTAGATTTGAGAAATTATTCTCGATAAGTTTATTTCTTTGAGCAACCACTAACAAGTATCCTCACAATTTTAAATAGTCATTTAGACTGATTTATACTGCTCTTACACAAGTCAATATTAGATATCAGTACCTTAAATAGACATTTACATAAATAGCATTGCACTGAGAAGAGTGTATAAGAGTGAAGAGTAAATACCTGTTACGATACCATCCAGGTTGATGTAGGAGCAAGCTTTCATGCCCAGAGTGGACATATAACCCTAAATAAACAAAGAAAAACAAAAAGGACAATCACATTCAGTATCATTACTACATAAAAGCTGCTGATCGAGCTGAACTCATCATGCAATTCTCACCTCCAACCACTCGGTGGCGCCCACACTCCCATATTCTCCAGCACTAAAGCTAGCGAACACAATGCTCCTCCTTGGCTTGAATCCATCTGTGAAAGTGGATGACAAATGCATGTTGACAAAAAGAGCATAGCCCTTGCCTAACAAAATTATCCATTTAGACTGCAATACCAAGGAGTAGTTTCTTTAACTCCTCCATTACATATATTGGGCAGGATCTGATCTCAATATTAAGTGCACTTCTCACCATTTCACATAAAATTGAACATCTGCACAAGAGACTTACCATTTTTCACCATGTCTGAGATGGAACGGGCCAGCTCAACAAGGACGCTGGTGCCAACGGTCGATGCAGCAAATCCTGGACCCCATGCGTCCCTCTGTGCACCAATGACCACATACCGATCTACATAAAAAAATTTAAAAAAAAAGGCATCACTTGCATCATTTTCAGTGACCAAACAGTATTTCTTGTTCAGACAGCATCTCGTTGTACCTGCATCCACGAAGCCTTTGATGACGCCAAAGATGTTATTTATCTTTTTCTCAGCAAGAACGTTGTTGACCTCCACAGTAATGCGATCGGTCTCATCTCCTAGTTGGTTGGAGCAATACCAGTTCGGCGGCGCATCCTCACCCCCCAGCTTACTGTAGGACGCACACAATAAACTCCGTGAAAGCTACCAGAAAGAACATTAAGCGTGCAAGCATATTATTTTAAAAAAAGGCACAACATTCATATTGAACTTTCAGATTTCCGTCTCTGCAGGGACAGTGTATCAGATGTAGGGCTGCCACTAACGACTATTTTTCTATCGATTAATCGGACGACTATTTTATCGATTAGTCGATTAATCTAAACGACTAATTTTCCTCCAAAAAAATCAAATTGACCATTTCATTTCAGTTAATTTTATTTTGACAACAAACTGTATGTCATCGTATAATGCAGCACAAAACAAAATGTAAACAAAGGCTCAAATATTAAAGTGCAAAACTGTAGGTTTAAACTAGCAACTCCAACGTGATAAAAATAAATAAAAAAGAGGGCTTATAAGTTAAGTCAGCAGTGCAACTCAAAAAGATATCAAAGTTTCTATTTAACCCCTTATCAAAATAAAAAAGTTATGTCTGCATATTAAACAAAGTGCAACAAGTTTAAAGTATAAGAAACAATGGTGTCCAGCTCAAAATCAAACTCAAACGTTAGTTAGACATGCGTGTTGTAATGTAAGAATGTCCGCATGTTCTGGACTCAGTCTAGCGGCCCCCCCTCCCCCCACGCGGGCGCCGTAGCTGAGGTGACGCGAGAAGGACCCGACTCGCGTCCAGGGCCGCCGTCCGCACCTGCGACGGACACCGCCCCGCGGTCCAAGAGAAAGGAAGCCCCCGCACCAGCGACGCCGTGAAGCGCCGTGGACGAGGACCCCCCCCCCAAAAAAAAAAACAACTTGAGGCGGGCCGCACACCGAGCCTCCGGCTGCGTTGAGGGGAGGGGGGCGCCGGGGCGACTGCTGCCCCAGCCGCGGCATGCATAGTCTATCGCGGCTGGTGCCCAGCGGTTTAAAAAAAAAATGCGTCGACGCATTTTATACGCGTCGACGCATTTTCAGCGTCGACGTAATCGATGACGTCGACGAATCGCGGCAGCCCTAATCAGATGGTCAACAGCAGATGTGCACCTTACCTTAGAATTCTATTAGCCATGGCTGCAGTGATGGTCTGAGCCAAGATTTTGGGCAAGCCTGAAGACTGGACAGGGGGGAACTGGGTGTGGTTGAAGGAGGGGAAGCCAGGGGTGTAGGGATCCCCTGAACCCATATGGACCTGTGACATACATAAAGAAGTGTCCTTAATCTGTCCTGTGATCTAATCCATTTTAAGAGATAGTTTGAGGCTTCAGATTACAAGGGGTCAGCACCAAGTACAGAGCTGAGTGCACCCAAAGCATTTGGAGGTAGTCTGAGATGCATGTGGCCACTTCACTGTTCACCATATGATTGAAATGCATTCTGGGCCACATATGAAGGAATATCTACTGAGATGATGTCATCCGACTTGCTACAGTTCACAATGAATCCGAGTATTTTGACTCTTCTCAGTGATTTGTTTGCAGAAACTACCACAATGTTAACACAAACAGTCACCTAATGATATCCATTTATTTCATTATGGGTAAAATCTCTTCTCATAGCAAAACTGCACGGAGATCAGGGATTCTCCGGATTTTTTTTTCCTTCAATAAACCATGTTGTTAGAAAAATAAATAATTCTTTTCATCTTTTTTCACTGCCTGCATAGACCACCTACTTTATGGGGACCATGCAGACAGTGAAAGCAAAGCAGAAAGACTTAAAAACCAACTAATTAAGCATTTGTTTATTTAACGTTATTGCATGTTTTCCTAATATCCTGCAGGCCTAGAACTCATCCATTAATTTATTGTCCCATGCCACCTGCAATAGTTCAATCCTACATAAAGTATCTACAAATGTATTATTTAATTAATACCGTATGTACACAGGAACAAACTAAATGTCGCCACTCACATGTCCAAAGAGCTGAGTGTCGGCTGGCATATTGTAATCATTGGGGTCTGCGTAGATTAACACAGCAGATGCATTCACTTTGGCAGCATTGGCTACCTGTAAACAAAAAGAAAAAAGATCATGGCAACTAACTTCACGTATTCACACCATTTTAGAGATAAAAATCGACTTACAATTTTTTGTTCAAGTTAAAATTCCATACATGAAGAAAGTTTAGAATTTACTTCATATTAATTTGTTTTTCTTGCTGAAACCACTCACCTTCGCAGCATAACTGATTTTACCAGCTCTGACCAGCAGGACTTTGCCACTCAGGTTAATGTTCTTGTTCGCCAGTAACACTAGGTCATCTTCCTGTCCATAATGTGCATACACAACAGTATCCTGCGCCAAACAAAAAACAAAATTTGTAAATTTTTCTTTATTACATTTTTTCCTGACTTAATATAGCTTGTAGCTTACATTTGCTGTTCCATTGGCACTGTAGGACAGGAACCCAGTTGGAAGCTCTTCGGTCCCGTCCTTGAAAACAAATCTGTTGGAGCCAGAAGCTGGGGGGTCCTGGACCTTAACAAAGTGCACATCAGTCCAGGGGTGCATTCTGTATTCTGTAAACTTACTGACCACCTTGTTCCTAAGCAGTTCATCACCAAGAGAACCAGCTCGGTGGTCGTCACTGGTAAAACCACTGCAAAAAGAGAAAACAAATTATTACGATAGAAAACAAATAAAGAAATTATATGCGAGTGGCCATTTTGTAAAGACACTGCCTCACAAACTGTAGGGATTTAAATGTACCTAAAGGCTGCATCAAAATTGGATGCACTGAGTTTTTGAGCCAGGATTCCTTTGACATCACCCCAGTTCATGAGGGGGGCAGCACCTGTCTCGTAGGGCACCGGAGCGGCTTCCTTTGGATAAGAGAAGGAGGTGGCTGGAAAGCTGGGAGTTGAGTCCTTCTTAGATTGGACCAGGTAGCCAATCAAGTACCCTTAGTAAGGAAAGACAGTCAGTGATAAAGAGAACAAAAGCACAAATATGTCCAAAAAAGTAGACAAAGGGTAGGTTGAGAAAGTCATACTGCGTGTTCCAATGACACAAATGCAGGTTAATTAACTATGGAAAAGCAGAGGTCCTACGACTTATCCCCACTGAACTGGTGATGCAGTGATGCAATTTTTATGAAAGACCTTCATTCAACAGCCCCTCTTACCAATGATGAAGATGAGGAGGGCTCCAGCAGCCAGGAAGCAGAGGTTCTTGGGTGAGCGTCTAAACTTTTGAGCCATGTGGGGTTTGTGGGGTGAGTTGTGATTGAGATGGTCTCCAACCCCATTTCCCCCAACTTCCTCATCCATGTCAGAGGACAGTTTCATCTCCACCTGGCTGGTGTCGCCTTCCATGTTCTGCGTCAGGTTGAAGCGTGTGTAGGAGTGTGGCTCCCCATTAAGCTGTAATGGTAGAAAAAGCCAAGTGTAATGATTCAAAGTTTAAAAAAATAATAATTTGTTAATGGAAGCTCATAATTGCATGGAAAAAGGCTGGATTCTATGACCAATGGAATATTGTGAAATGTTGATTGGCTTAAGAGGACAGAAATAAGTTGTAATGGGTGTGAGATTTTAAGTCAGAATTCAGAAGTCAGAATTCTGAGAAAAAAGTAAGAATTCTGCGAAAAGTCAGAATTCTGAGTTTAAACTCAGAACTCACTTGTTTTTTCCACAGTGGCCCTAATCCTCCTCCGTAAGGTTAAACAAGCATTCAGCCCTAAAATGTTTCAACATCAGCTATTCTGAATTTCTAATAAGCCACACTTAGGACAAAAGTATTTATAAGCTGTAGCTTATGGCTTTACTAATGCTTATAAACTAATACATAAATTGTTCAGGTTTATTTGATAAGTTGTAAAATCTTATTTGCTCCGGTCACATTAGTAGCTTTGTTCATTTGGCAAGCACTTCAATTTAACTTAAAGACAGGTCCAATGGATCATCAGACCATAAAAATAAAAGGAAAAAGAGACGTATAACCTCGACATGTGCACCACCAAAAGAAAAATTGATCAACAGTTAGTTAGACTCAATGGATTTTGTTTTGACAATTCTTTTTCCAAAAACCTACAAAAGAAGTTTTGTTTTATTTCACTTATGAGCTCTTCTCGCTTTGGCTAGCTTTTATTTTAGCCTAAAGAAAGTGGAACATTTGACTCATCCTCTAGTGCACATAGGTTACTGGACCAGTATGACAACACTTGACATACACAGCAAGTTGTCTGACAAGCATTGCTTAACGGCTTAAGCAAATGAAGGACTATTTCCAAATGTACAACAGCATTAGCCAATGTGCACACGAAAATGATCTGCACGAATATTGAATGTCATGCAAAAATGTCATAAAAACGTTGTAACCAATAATTCTACGAGTTTACGTTTCAAATTAAGAAATTATTAAGTTTGGCCCTTGGGCTAAATTTAAAAATCTTTGCAGTTCATTGTTTAGCCAAGTCTCAAAGTGTTTAATTGTATTGGTTTTAACTTTGTAAAGAAACCCCAATGACCATTTTTGTAGGGATGGGTAGCGTTTGGTTTATCCGATACCGGTTCCTAACCGATACCGGTGCCTAAACGGTGCCTGAACCGATACTTTTTTCAAAAAAGTGCACAAAACGATGCTTGACTACATTTAAGAAAGGCTTTTTTTATTGCCAAATATATTAACTGTTTAAAGTAGATTATAAATATAAATAAATACAAAACCCTTTTTAACTTAAAACTATGAATAACGTACGAACTGTAAACACTATACTTAAATAAATAAAAATAAATACAAAACACACACTCTGACTCGTGACTCTGACTTCGGTGCCTGAGCCAATTGAAATCTGAGGGTCGCTTTCCCATCACCCCCGTCTCTCCATGGCTGGGGCTGCCGCAGGCAGGCTTCGGCCCGCCTTCGTACCCCAAAATGCGGTAGCTTTTGTGAAACATTTCTTGCCGTGGTCTTTGTTCCTCCCGCCCCGAGCCTTTCCAAGCCGACCCAGAGCCGGTCGCGGCGCACCGCCACGGAGGAAATGCGCCCGGCGGGGGCCAGCCAGCGCCGGGGAGAGGTCTCACGAGGAGATCCCCCCACACCTGCACGGGAGCCCTGACGCCCGCGGGGCACGGGCAGCGCAGTGACAAGAGTTTGTCCACCGGCAGCCGCGGGGGCCCGGCGGGAGGCGCCGCTTCCCGTGAAGGAAGGAGTGGAAGTGTGAGGAGGCGGAAGGAGCGGAGACTCAGTCTTCAATTGGCTCAGGCATCGAAATGAGGCACCGAAATCTCCGTTGCATTTCGGTCCGGGTAGGTACCGGTTGTATTGGAACCGGTGCCATATTGGAACCGGTACCCAACCCTACATTTGTGACAAGTGAATCGCTAATGAAAATTTGAATGGGTTTTAACTATATTTGCACATAAATTTAATTTAGTTTAATAAATAGATTTGAGGATTTAGGTTGTAGTAAGTTGAAATACTCACAAACTTTGATATCGTAGTCCTTGCCTGGTCCATTTCTGCTTCACAGGATACTTAAAGGGGTGGCAGATAAAAAAGTCAGACTTGAACACCGAAAATAAGTCACTATAAAATAATGACTTTTAATCTGCCACATTCAAATCTAACAAGATTTACCATTTAAAACTCAATTAAAGACTTTCATGAAGGCTTTACATCATTGCAGTGTAGACAATTGCTTTATGGGAATGACGGGGTGTCCAAAGAACACGTCCCACCCCTTGTCCAAACATCCACTGGTTTTTCTCAGCTTCCAGCTAGAAAGACAGCACTGTATCTTCGCACAAAAGGCCAGTGTCCTGCACAGGTCAACACAGCCTCCATGCCATGTGAACCCATTGCCAGAAGAGCACAATAACAGAATAACTAACTTCCCACAAGCTTCAGTTCAATCCACACAACAAACAAAGTAAGGTTCAGTCTAACAGGATAACAAAGATCTGTAATACAAGTCTTCTGTATATTTTCTTAAATATGATAATGCACAACTAGTGGAATAAGAGTCATGCATCCGACAGTCCTGGGGAGAGCGACCTGCTGTGTATGGCCCTTCAAATATGAAAGGTCAGAACATATGTATTACAAAGCATTTATGACTAAACTAATGTTTGACAATAACTCATCCGAACCCTTTTGCTTTCATACATGATGCATGTCTATGCAGTGCTTACAGAAGTCACAGTATAATTCAAATGTTTAATATATCCCAATTCTTTTCATCATAGAATGATATTAACTCTTGAATTTAATCTAAACACTGAGTTGAATGCATGTCTGAAAGCGGTTTGTGTGTTTTTAAGCAAGATTACACAAACTACAGGATAGATTACCATGAAACCTGGAAAGGTTGCTTATGGTTCAGAAGAACCCATCAAATGTTGGCGCGGATGAGGAAGATTAGATTACAAAAGTTTTATCACTTTCTTTAACAATCCGAGATTTTCACTAATATCCCATAAAATAATTAATTACCATTTAGGTAGCTGATTTTTGTGTGTGTGTGTGCAATTCAATGCAGCTTGATTGAATATTAGGGGACTATTGGTGTAGGTATACGCTCTACTGAATGCCAGTCTAGTTTAGTAGTAGACATTATGTGATTTCACTGAAGATGTTCTGATCATTTCTCTTTTTAAAAACGTATTCTTCAATATGCATTGATGAAGGAATGCCAGCACATGCTGCAAAATAAATTATATGAAGAGTTTCTAAACTCTTCAATACTATTCACCAAAGAGAACAAAACAAATGAGACCAAAGCATTTAAGTCAATTTCTAATTTTTACCGTAGTTAACCTTATGCCAGTAAAACAAATAAAATAAATAAATAAAAAGTGTTAACATGAACAAATGGCAGTACATCAACTCCTCAAGCTGTAAAAGAAAAAAACCTTATCTGACACCAAACCCAGTTGTAGTGAGCAGACCGGATGATTTGACTGGCCGAGCTCACATGACTTCTTCTGCCCTGTCTGACCTTCAGAAAAGAACAAAACCTCCTAAAAACAAACCATGTCTTATCAAACCCTAAAGAGGGTTAATCCCACGGCTTTTATCTGATTTTGTATGCAAGAAATATATAGCCTGGGGATTACACCAGTTAAACTTTGGACACAAATCGGTCACTGAGAACACAGTTTCATTGACACGACCAAGCAAAACCAAAATGCTTAAAAGGGTGTCAAATTTGGCTCATGACATTTTTTTGCATGATCTGTTAAATAGATTCTGTAACTACCTGTTTTGTGTAAAACAAAGTAACGGAGAAGAGGTAAGGTTAAAAAAAGAGACAATTAATAATAATCAAGTTGATGATGATGTGTGCCGTGGAGCCTAACAGAAAAATTCTTAATGACCCTTCCAGTCCAGTTTTTCAGCTCCACTGGAAGCAGATCCCAGACTGGACATTGCGTGTGGGAAAATGCCAAGGGGGACACAAACCCTTGTGTAGAAATTCCTACCCCTAAAGGCAGAGCCAAGAAAAAGGCCTTGATGTGCTCCCTACATCATGTTTCTAAATCTGCATTGATACTAAGCCTAAACGTTCACGCCAGGCAAATGAGTAGGCCGTAATAGTGGAACCTGGCCAGACAATAACTTTGCTTCAGAAAACACTGTGGCTATTGCAGGCATCCTGACGTACAGCTAACTTTAGAACATAGCTTGTCCTCAGACAGCCTCGACTTTTACCTCACTATAAACAGCATTACCTCTGAAGGTCACAAACTTAAGACAACTAGTTAATGGACGAAGAAGAACGCTAGCACGGCCTACTTTTCAGCACAATCTGAAGACATTGACCAATGGATTTTAAAAAGTGGCATCAGGCCAGGATTAGTTCTTTGTAAAGCTAATTGCTCTCTAAGGTGAACAGAACCATGTCTATAATCTTACATACCAAACATTCCATGCATTAGCAGAGCTAATGCTTTAATCAGCTTATGTGATTTTTTAGTTGAGACCTATGGATATTAGCAATATAAAACACTTGAGAATGCATGCAAGTATGTATATGTTAATACCCTATAGACTAAACGAAAGCATCTTTGATGAGGTCAATTTTCAGTCTCTAAAGTAAAATTTAGAGACATGCCTTGTATCTCCATTGAATAATTTCAGACACGCGTGTGCAACAGAGATAGTAAGACAACATTTGAGTCACGCCCTTCTGAGAACCGAACAAACAGGCATTGCCAGTTTGAAAGTCATGACGTGGCCCTCTGAACAGTAAAGGATTAAGAGTTAGGACATTTACATACATCAATACCATTTAAATAAAAAGTGAAATGGCCTAGCATGCTCACCTGTTATACGGATTTTTTTTGTATAAGTATTGCCGACCATAATGATTAAAAGCAAAAGAACATAAGACATTGGAAATAGTTGCTTTTGAGCATGATTTCAGTTCAACAACAGGAACTGCATAGCCCTGCAAACAAATGAAAGGCTGTAGTCTAGTTGAGGTTAAAAAGTGTTGCAAAAGTAGCCTCCCGGTCAAGTGATTGGTAACTGAAAAATTTTCGAGAAAAACATTGCTTCATAATTGGTTACTAAACATTTGGCAAGGACACCTTTGTTTCAACATCACTTTTGCTGAACTGAGTCACTGAGAGGCAAACTGAATGTGCCCGACTCACTTATTGTATGCGAGAACAATGAGTTATTACCTTATCGAATTAAATCAACAAGAGTGAATACACTTATTTCTCTGTAAAGGACAGCCACGTGCAGTCATGTACTTGACACTACACACAGTATCATTTACCGAGGATCTCAACTTAGTTCGAACAAAATTACATGACAATTATTACTAGCTACCTTGGACACATCTGTCAAAAGGCATAACATCATGATAACTATCATTATGGTGATGATGACCTAGCCTAATCTAAAGGGCTCTGCCATCAGTGGTCAGGCTGTTATTACACCTGTACTTTACTGAAGTTGTTTTGGTTTGTGAATATTCAGCTTTTGTTGCAAAAAAATAATTCTTTACACTTGAATCACCCATAGCAATTCGATACCAAAAATCATTAAAAAAAAGGATGTGAATTTATGAAGCATCCCAATACCATACAATTGAAACGTGTGCAGCTGATTAAGAAATTAAAATATATTAAATGTCCTTTGAGCAGAATATGCACTCATAGAGCCAGATTTTTTAATAAAGTTTAATAATTTCATAATATTGGAGTGGACAGAGAAAAAAAACAATCCAATTTGAGGTACAACATCTGTATAGACAGGAATTTTTTGATTTAAAATATTATGGTGGCTTATAATCAGTCATCTATTATTTGATCAGAGGCAACCAGATAAACTCCAGGTGACAGGGCATGTCTTGAGCGGTTAAACCTTGCATCATGCATTCCATTTAAGCCCATTTCACAACACATGACGGTTAACTGGAAGGGTAACAAATTAGTGTGCTTCCTTTAATTTGTACACAAATGCAACTGATAAAGACCATTATACTACCCTTCACATGCAATTAGAGATAAACAAACGTTACATCTTCTCTACTTTGTTTAGGAGTGTATTTTTAAATGTTTTCCTTGTAGTCAAACTCCTCAGTAATCAGCACCAATCAAGATAACAGTGTAAGATGGTGTTAGAAAGGAGTTTGAAAAAGTGGGAAAGCTTGGGAATACAAACGAATAAGTCTGAGTCATTGTGTAGTGGAAAATCATGTGACAGTCACACTGGGAAATAACTGCTCCAAGAAGCTTAGGGAAAGAAAAAAAAAAAAATCAGGCAGAATTAGAACAGGCAGGCAGGCAAATCCACTTTTAGGGCCTGCACAAGTACTGCAGCACATTCTAAGTTACAGACAGCGGACGAAACCGATCATGAGGATGATGCGGTTAACTCACAGATTGTGGGGCTGTTTGTCTCCCTTGTGCCCCAAGGGTGCAGTGACATCAGTGTGTATACATCTTTCCGGCTCAAAATGTACCTTTGTGCTTGAGGTTAATCAAAATGCATCTGTAAAAACAGACTAGAACTACACTGAAACAGACTAGAACTACATAGAGATATGTTATATTCACAAATCTCAATTTGCTGCATAGGGTTTTACAATGTGCAATATCCTGTCTTTCTCCCTCAACTAAAGTGAGGAAAAACTACAGTAAAAAAACCTGAAAAAAAAAAAAATCCTAATCTCAAAATTAAAGGATGGAGATACTTTCTTAATCCCTAGGGAATTTTAGGGATTCATTAACAAATATGGATTTCCGAAGAAAATACAAAACTTAAGCAAGAATAACATAACCAACAATCTAAACCAATTAGGAATAGCTACGTGTGGTTTTCTCTGGAGGTTGTGCAAATAGTCAACAACTGTCTATTATCACATCAAAAGTACTGAACTTGACTAAAGCAAAATGTCACCCTGAAACCAAAAAACATGCATTGGTGCAAGGGTGTTTTATATATGGGCTGTATTCATTTTTTGTCTAACACTGAACTTAAGAGCAAAAGCTGCAGTCCATTCAAGCAGCTGTCTGTCGCTGACAGCTCATTGAAAACCACAGCCAGTTCCTGGTCCACTCGCACGTATGTTAGCTTAACGCCCCCGAAGCAGAGCTAGCTTCACCTGCATGTGCACCTGCAGTGTGAGGGCTGGAGGTCGGGGTTAGCATTAGCATGTCCCTGCTCCCAGCCAAGGTCAGGAGACCGTGTCCTGCCCGGTCCTGACACCTCTGCTCGGGACAGGGTCACTGTCGAGTTGCCGTGCGTGACTTCCTGCTCAGGTCGTCATGGCGGCGTGGTCTCGGCAACGTGACAGCGGCTGAAGAGCATCTCCTCCCCGGCATGTGGCAGGTGGCCGGCCCGCAGACAAACCACCACAACACACCCCACCGGGAGAGCTCCATTCTTCACGTTTGGCTTAAAGTGGAACGAATGGCTCAAAATGGAAACGAGAAACCACGCGACTTTGACACGTTTATCGCAGGAGGAAAAGACGCGGGCTCGTTCACGTGTTTCCCGGTTTGCATCTGTCATTAAACACGTTCATCTCCAGGCCTGTCAGACCCGGTGTCCCGGGGGAACCTCACCTTCTCTTCTCGGTGGATGAACTGTGACACGCAGCGGTGCTCCTCGCTGGTTCTTCCGCTCCCTGCTCTCTTTCACGAGGAGGTGTCCTTGAATGGACTCGAGCAGCGTGTATATACGGCTGGTCCTCACTTCCGGTGTACTGTTCAGTGGCTGGTGCAGTCAGCCTGCATTGCCACCTAAAGGGCGGAGGCTTCATCTTTATTCCTCCCACAAACTGTTCATAAAGAGAAACCTCCACAAGCTCTGCACCTCCTGCCGGACCGTGGCCTCCCTGTGTGGACTCTGTCTTCACCTCCTTCACAGTTTCCCTCACAGTGTCATTTTTTTTATCAAATACTGAACTTAAGGGCAAAAGCTGCTGTCCATTCAGACAGCATTTCTGCTCCACTCACACATATGTTAGTGGTGTGGCGAAGGGGGTAGAGTGGTTGCACTTCAACTAGTAGAATGCTGGTGCAATCCCCACTCTTCCCCGTCTGCATGCCCGAGTGAGAAGAGGACCAGAGGAGAACTAAACTCCCTTTGGGTTTAGCCATCAGACTACACAATGCACAATTACACAACCTTTAGCTTAATATTGCACATTAAGAAAAACAGCCCTTGCAAATAGTGTGTCTAGTTTCACTTTATGTAGGATGTCAATCGTATCCTCTATTTTCTAGACTCTGTTTTCATTCTTACACATGTGTGCTGCTACGTCCTTGTGCTTTGTGAATTTGTATTATTTATTTCCCCTATGAGGATATGTAAAGGTGCAACTTATCTCTTGTTTTACTTCTCCCATGTCCTCCTTTCAATGCAAATGTCAAATGCAAATGTTTGTTCTCTCTGGTTTGGATCATTGGAAACTGAAAGAGGATTTCGAATATCTGCTAATGAATGTACCAATGAACATAGTGCCGTGTTCTATTACTATAGAAAACATTATTATATTATAATTCTGAAAAGTATTGGACATAACTAAGATTTATTACACTGTGGTGCATTTAAAACTGAGTACTACTCAACTGTACACACATGTGAGAAACCTAAAGTGCCCTGATTGGTCAATTGCACAGAGCTGTGAACACTACTGTAGCTGTGGCCATGGCAACAATGGCTTGGTTTATACCCATCCATATGCCAAGCCAAGCCACTTCTTCAGGAGTGTGGAAGGGAAGGACTCTCTTAGCTATTGACTTTGGTCTCTGTAACTAAGCAGAGTTTCTAAATATACACAAAGCGGCTGTATAAGGAAAAGCAAAATATTGGACACTTACGTCAAAATTCTTTCTTTCCACAGGACATTAAAAGCCTTTTTGGCAAAGACCAAATTTGTATGAATATTTTAACCTCATCTTCTAAACTTAACTCTGAATCCAAAAGGCCCCAACAGCTGCTCCTTCCTCTTAACAGTTGATTGACATTTCATTTGTGTTCCATAAGTGTACTGTATATAAATTATACATATTCTGCTATGCCTCCACTGACAGTTGTCCTTGTGGCTCAACTCCCCTGACTCATTCTCCTGCCGAGCCGGCTCGACTGGTTAAAGTTAGTTAATGCACAGGCAACAAACATACGTGTTTGGGTTTGAACAACAAAACTGCCTGAAAAACATGCAAAACGTGGTTTGTGTTTGGGTTGGGGGTTGGGAGAGTTATACCCTTTCACAAAATAAACCACTTACAGAAAGACAGAAGCTTTTCACTGAAGAGCCTGAATCTCAAGTGCATATATCCAACCCTGGTACAAAAAGTCAAAAAAACACTGGTGGCCACAGCTACAGACACATGGGTGCAAACAGAATCCTGCTAATATTAAGATCTCTATAATTTATTCAAAATGAGTCCGCTATCATCAAGAAGTAAACAAAAATATCATGAGAAATTTTACATTTTATGTTTCAAATCATCAGGGAATCTTTTTAGATACCTGTTAAAATACTATTATCACATGAGGACTCCAGTGAACTAGATTCTCAGCTGAGGTTGACTTTGAGCGTGTCACAGACAAACTGGCGTCTCTCATCTGCAGCTCACCTTGAAATGAGAACAAACATAATACCAACGTGCCAGGGACTGTTTGGGCTGAAACCAGAGAATAACATTTATTTCATTCAGCAGCTGTGAAAATATCAGCTTGGGAAATGGAAAAGAAGCGTGGGCCTGTTTGGTTTGCCCTCACTGAAGTCATTGTTAATATCCAGAAGTATAATATGCTACAGTATTATACAATTTAAGCTTAAAGTACAACTCTCTTTGGATTTTACAGACGGGGTTGGCAAATCAACAACCCCTCTGATTGGGTATTTGTTGTGGGCAGCAGCAAAGCAGACGCCACTGTTGGTCAATTATTAGTAAAGCCTCGTAAACATGAGTTACTTTTTATTTTTTGATGCTGGGTTTAGCAATCCGGTTTGTTTACCATCAGTTGTAATTATTGATTATTGAGAAAACACAGTCTTTATGAGGTTTTGTTATTGTGCCTATAATTGCTCTTTTGGGTGTCTTCAGTAATTGTATGTTTATACCTGCATGGGGCCTGGTCACTGCATGTTGTGCAAACCAGTCATTGGGTGCTCTGAGCTCTGGTTTTAAATCATTTTCCTGTAGTGTTATTTTCCCACAATTTCGTGTGACACAAAAGAGGAGCTGAGGTGGCTTTGTTTTCTGTACAACATGCATGTTTCTACGAAAGATACCTAAAGCCACTGTGCAGTATATCTCCTGCCTCAACGAAACAGTGGACACGATGGGGATTCTTTCTGTCGTCTCCTGGGAACAGCAGTGTCACTCTAGAGGATTTAGAGTTCTGAAAGTTCAGCATCCTTTTTTACACCGGGTGGTTGTTGCAGTTTAACGCCATCGCTGACCAAGAATGTAAAGTCACCATAGAGCCCGAAGTCAGAATGTGTAATCACTGCTTGGCACTGCGATGTGGTCTGAATGGTGCTAGACCTGTCGAGGAATAAGTGATTATGTCCCGACCTGTGTCGTTACATAATGTAGGTTGAAAGTGAGAAACACAGCAGGAGTAGATTTCCTACAGTATCTGTAACTGCTGTAAGATAAAACTCAAACTGTGCGAAAACAGTGGAGGAAAGGTTTTCTCAGAAGAAATGTCACAGAGGTCTTTCAATGGAAATGTAGGTATTTCCTTTTTTCTTAAGACCATGCACAGAACCTGTTTACAGACTTAACCAAACGACACATCCAAAATCGTCAGTTCCACTTTCACTCATGGTAATATCGTCTTCTGGAAGTAAAAATATGTCAATCTTTTCTGATAGTATTCATTAAAGTGTTGGTTGTAGGCCAAAGCAGAAGCGTAATATATATTTTATATGTATCAACAGTTAACCTCCTGAGTCTTATTCCACTCTGTTGTAATACACACAAGTTGGAGAACAGACTATATTGTGCAGGTCTTTGATATTATACAACTCTCCTCCGGCGGCCCTGAGCAGGACCTTATGAGAAACAACAATGTATTCTGTTTCTCATAATGCTGCTGAATCCCACAAAACAACATGAAAACCCTCCGTTCTGTTTGTTTATGTGTAAAAGAAAATCCTGAGATCAGGCTTTGCAAAAACAAACTCTGTTATGATGATCTTCTCCCAGTGAGAGGGAAACAAAGGTGGTCTTATACAGTAACCACAGCTGGACATACAATCTTCTATGGCTAAAGCCTTGTGTTGCAGGATCTGACAGAACAAGCCTGTTAATGATACACATTGTTGTATTTATTCACATCAATATACTGTTAAATATATGACTTCCATGAGTCAATACGGTTAAATTGCCAGGTGCTTTGTTCACTCTGAAACTGCAGGTGCTTTCCAGAGTTACCGTATTTCTGACAGAGGGAGTGTAAATAGATTAACACCTGCAAAGAGACGAACCACTGAACCTTTGCAAAACCCAACATCCAGCAAAAAGAGTGAGTGAAAATCAGCTCACACAGTCACTTCTGCCTTCCTGTTATTTCAGGCTTGAATCAGTTTGAGAGTTTCGCACTTTTCAAAGCCTCGTTCATCCAGGGAAGGCAGAGCAGGTTTTTCATGGGCTAATGTCTCAGAAATAACATTCACCCGTCTGGTTCGTGGTTAGCTTTGGAGTTGCCAGGTGGTCACATTTCGTACTTGGCCTTGAGAGGTTTTTCATTCTTACTGGAAACTGTAGCGCCTGACACAGGCTCCTGTAAAACCACAGTTGGTACCTGCAGAAGGGAAGCAGACCAATTCAAACCCTGGTTTCCTCTGAAACCCATCGAGAATGTGCTCTTTACTTCATACTTCATGTTACTGTGCAGACAAAACCAGCTCTGGCTGGGGAGTATTAAGAGGAAAGAACTTGAGCGAATATTAAACTGAAAAGGAAAAACTCTTTTTGAACTTATCATTACCTCCACTCAGGAGGTTATGTTATCACCCCTCTCCGTTTGTGTGTTAGTTGGTTTGTTTGTGAGCAAGATTACACAAAAACAACTGAACATGGTGAAAGGATCCGGTATGGGTCAAAGAAGAATTCATTGAATTGTGGTGTGGATCCGTATCAGCTGGCAGAATCCAGGGATTTTTCTTTGACACAAGGGCAGATCTGGGGTGTCCAGAGGAAATCTGATTGGCCCCTGATACACACACGGCTGTTTGACTTTTCTTTTTACATCTTGAAAAGTTCCAGATTGTAAGAAACTAGAAAGTACACATACATTATATATTTACACAATTACAATTGTACAATTTGAAATTATATTCGGGTTTGGTCACATTGGCTCGGCTATCTATTTAATTTTTTACACTGTTTATACGTGTAATCTGGAAAAAACACTATGTGTTTGAACAAGGGATCATTTTTAAAATATATTCAATGTTTGGCTTTGAATCAAAGCAATAGAGCTGACAGTGAACAAGGAATGATTTCTTAAAGAATGAGGAATTGTGGATGGATGTTAGACATATCATTGACCCCAATGTATACATTGTGGCCCCTTTATGGCCCCTGATTTCGAAACATCATAGATAAGCCACTGCTTTAACATTCCAAGATTATCTGTTTTCTCAGAGAATAATAAATGGATCTTGATAAACTGTTTTCTTTGAGTGTTTGAAATTTGGATTAGCTTGATAAACGTTTTCAGGCCTTGGCGGAAGGTATGTGATCTACTAGTAAGCTATTATGCTACTTCTTGCTTTGAATTGGTTTTGTATTTCTAACAGAAGAATCTGGAGTCTGAAGCAACGCTGACTTCTCTCCGATCCCGCCTTTTTCCCTCGAATATTATCTGCCGTTCCCCTTCTCCCAGCCAAACAGTAATGCATAAGATACCCTTATCAGTGTCCCACCCATGGCTTCTGTGGGGGGGGGGGGGGGGCACAGACAGTACAATCTTACAGTGTGAACACTACAATCAGCCTTGAACAGTAGCCTGTGTACACTTGTTAGAAACAATGAGATGTGGGTCTGCTCCTTTTGAATGGACATGAGACTGGATACATTCATAGTATAATGTGTTACAGCAAATTACAGCTGCACTTAAGACTGATAAGTAATGAATGGTAATATTGTATTAATAATAAAAATCCTAAAAGCAGATAATGAGTAAGGACAAATTAAAAGACGTAGGATGTAGACACATCAAGCATGCCCATTAGGATCCTAAAAACCAAACTGACACAACTCATCCTCCTACACCAAAAGTAAAAGGCAGCCGTCACGCTCGCTTGGAGAGACCGCTGTGGATGATGCAATTCTCTTCTCTGATGAGGGCAACTGAGGTCCTGCGGAGGGTTGAACAGCCCTTTTCGTTTTTTTTCCGCTGTGCTGCAGAGAAATGATACACTATCTGTCCCAAAACACAGCTCAGCTCTTGAACCCAGGGCTCGGCTCCAAAAACTCTGACATCTTTGGTTACATAATGAAACACGTCAAGTTTGAAACGGATGTGAACAGTCTACCTTTAGATATTTTGACTTGTGGAGCTCAGTCTCGGCCTCTGGAGGCGTGTGCATGCAAGTGAAAATAGATTGTATTCCACTTACTATTCCAGCAAATACACCTGTCATGATTGTTTGACAGAGAAAATATATTGAGCATATTTGCACAAATATTTAGTGTGAGCACAATTTAGCTGACCACCAGAAGGGGTTTGATAAAGCACAACAACCAAGAGTGCAGTAAAAAAATATTTATTGAACAAACGTTAGCCTCACAGACTTCCTCAGACACAAAATGTGCTTAACAACATCATAAAACATCATTCTCATTCACACGTAAATGTACACGTGTCCACGACAGCAGTCATCACCCACAACACACACGTCTTCACATCTGCAAACACCACGGACACCGTTTCTTTTTAGTGGCTGGGCCGAAAGGGAAAGGGCATCCCCGTAATGAAAGGCTGCCCCGGGTACGGCGGGTGAGAGGAAGGGTGGGTGGTGAGGGGTGTGTGCGGGGTGTGTGGGGGGTGCGTGGGATGCGAGGCGATGGGAGAGTGAGCTGCGTGCGGGCTGAAGGCCAGCGGAGGTGTGTGGATGTTGTTGTAGTACATCACAGGGCCTGACAACACCAACTGGAGCAAACTGGAGAAACAGTGAAGAGAGGAAGGATAGCAAGGATATATGTCATCATTTAAACACGTTAGGTTTATATAATATAACAAAGTAATTGATAACATAATTTGCAAAGGGTCCAATTTATACTTGTATTCAATTTCATATCATTTTGTCAATGAAGCTGCACAGCTCAGTCTTAGATGAGAACTGTCATTTTTCTGGCTTCAAAAATTGATTACTTTTGTTAAACAGGCCAACTTCTATGAGTAAAATAATACAGAACAGTTCACAAACTGTGTTTATAGAATAAATTATTAACATTCGTTAGAAAATTTGTAAAATATGTATGAGTAACCACATAAGCAATAATCTCACTGTTACACTGTTTAGCAGGGTGCTTACTCTGAATATGTTACTCCACAGTTTAAAATGACAGGAATTGAATCTGTATTTGAGTTGCACTTGCAGGGATGTTTACTGGTGCTCACTTCAAAACCACTACTGTCAAATGTAGATAAAAAAACATTCTGTGGAAATGATGTCCTGAAAGAATTAAAACACAGATTTGGTTCTCACTTGTTGTGGGGGAGGCGGGAACAGATGGCTCTCAGATCCTCTACGGAGACAAAATGACACGTAGTAAGCACTCAACACCACAGCATGATGGAAGAATCCCCATGATGAATGTACAATCCCATAAACAAATCAGTTACTTATCTAACCACCGACTAAAATCTGTTACTTTTTTTCATAAATTGCTCTGGGCAGGTCTACAGCAACGAAGGTGTTGTGTATAGAAAGTTATGTGAAAGCCTCATAATCATTTTAAATACTTGAAAATGTACCACAAGGAAATTGTGATGCCTCCAGAAGTATGCTTAATTTTTACAAACATGGGATAAAATGTACAGGTTATTTTGTATGAACTCAATGAGCTTCAGCCTGATAATGACTTTTGGTTCAAACAATCATCTGGCAGGACTGAGGACTCCTTCTGAGACTGTAGCTCTCTTAAAGGAATAATTCACAGAAGAATGAGAATTCACTCATCATCTATTCACTACTAAATGGGACCACTTCTTCAGACGTAAAAAAACAACAAAGGAAAAACACAACATGTCTCCATACTTCTTGTGTGGTGTCATCCAAATGTCTGCAAGCCATGACATTCGTATTACACTTGAAACAAGGTAATTTACACTGTGTTTTAAGCCTAAATGTCCTCTTACATCCTCCTTGGAGCCACGTTCATGTTCTCACGGGCACACTGGTCTGAAAAGGTCACTTTGGTTGCGACAAAGTTTAGTCATGAGACTCCAGAAGTGATTTGTGGACTCAAACACTTCACCCATCACTCCATCGGCATAGTGGTGAGTAGATAATGAGGGAATTTAAATTTTTCTGTGAACTATCCCTTTAATCGGCTTTCAGACATGCAATGACGTCTGCACAATTTCTGAGAGGCTGAATGTGAAAATGCAAATGTACAGTCAGTTGTTCCGCACATTTAACCAAACTTTTCCTTTGTAAAATGTAAAGAACATTTCGATGATGTTTTTTAACACATGATTGACACTAAAAAGAGAAGACATACACGTATAATACGGCAATGAAAATGTCAACTTGGAAAGACAACACGACTCAGGAGATTTTGATGATAAGGGCTGACGTCAGTGTCAATGTGTTCTCAACAGAAACGCTATGTTTCCTGACATTATGACCAAGACTCTCTTGCTGTATTTAGGGTAAACAGCTTTAATTGTCCTCTCCTCTTCTTAACATTCCTATCCACTACCTCTTCAACACTTTCTTTTCTCCACCCCCCTCTATCCACACTCTTACCTCTTGAGCAAAGCAGGGCTCCATTGGCCAGGGCCACCTGCAGGGCCTGTGCCAGCCTGTCCAGGGTCAGCTGGGACAACACATGTGTGTCTGCGGATGACGTGTGCGTATGTTTGTCGGCCTGGTCCAACAGTCTGGAGAGGTCAGAGGTCAGCGCAGCCAAGGACTCCAACTGAAGCAGCGCCAGGCGACCGAAAAGCCCCTTCTCATTTAGAATATTTGGCAGGAGCATGAGGACCTAAAGGTAGCAGATGGACAATGGGATGACCTTCACTGTTGTGTACTCTTACATGTAGAGTGACTTTCAAAATAAAAAATGTCTCAGATTTGATTAGTACATGTACAGAAAACTGAATTTAAGATCCATGAACACACACGTACCTGTAAAACACTTAGATGAAGAGCAGAGAAAAGAGGCCCCGTCTCTTGCTCATTGTCAGTGCTGCCATTGGTCAGCCCCTGCTTCTTGTCTCCCCTGTAGGTCAGCGGAGCTTTGACGCACCAACGCATCAAGCCGCCCAGAGGTGTGACATCAAGCGAGCTGATTGGCTGGTTGCCAGAGAGGGGTGTATTCAGGAAAGTGATGAGGACCAGACGAGGGTCATCTTGGATCCACGAAACAATCATCTGGAGGAGTTCCAATGGAGGGGTGAGTTCCTCTACACACACACACACACACACACACACACAAACACACAAAAAACACACACACAAAAGTTAAATTGACAAAAAGAGATAATATTTAAGGGCAACAAAATACAAGTTGCTCCACTATACTTGGGGTCCCCCTTCAGGTAGCAGGTGTAATTCATGTTTTTATCAGTGTGGTAAATACAGTCTGGGTTCGAGCATCTACATGGTCACGGGTAAACACAAACATTTGCTAACAAGCTGACGGAAAAGGAACAGGCAACCTCAAAAAACAAAGAACCATGTCGACTGTGAAGGTTACAGGATAATGTACAAATATAATGCATGGTTTTATTTGTTATTACACTGTATTTGTCCCGCCAAAATTTCATAATGATACTAAAAGTTTTACACTGCAGATAAGATGTCTAACTTAAGTGTTCTTTGCTGTTGTGTTGGTTACCATCACTCTTTGCCGTTACCGTTGCTTGCCCATTGTTTGTCTAACTATTACTTTGCCTGTCCAATACTCATTCTGGTCTATTTTTTTCACCCTGGTACTTTTTCGGCATAACCCAAATGTGGCAGCATAACACAACAGAGTAAGTCAGAGAAACCAGGTGTTAGGGAGGTGCTGTGGCAATGACAGAGATGCCATTCTCCCTATTATAACTTTATTTACCATCTCAATAATATTAAAGGTGTTATTTCTAGGTTCCAAAACTACAATTAAAAGGATGTTGACAATGCATTGGTTGTGCACTTTTTGTCAAAGATCAAATCACATTTTATGGAGATCCGAGTTGGTCGATATGTTTGTACATTTGTGTCGTGGCACCAAAGTACCTGACGTGAGGTCATAGAGGGTGGTGACAGCGGTGATGAACTGACAGCAGAAGCGTGGGCTGGCACTGTGGATGTTCTGCAGAGTGGGGACTGAGCCTGGCACCATGCTGCAGTAGTCGTCTACCAGCACCTGTGCCAGACGTATGCAGTACAAACGGTGGGATCTCTGCAAGACACAAACACAATAACAGGAATTATGTTCAGTGCATCCACATTCAGTACACACACACATTCAAAACAAAATACAAATATAAAAACCAAACGAATGTCACAATTAATACCCATCTGTTTCAAGTATGTATTTTATGCCTGTTTTAAACCTCACCTGTAGCCAGGTGGCGGCGCATTCCAAGATAGGAATCCTGCCCACAGCAACTGCCATCGAGACCAATTTGCCTAAAAGTGCCATGCGGCTTTCATCCGCCTGGTTGCCTTGGAGACTGAAGAGGGCGGAGAACATAAGCTGACGAACAGTGTCACGGCTCTGCTCCTGAAAACAGCTGCACATGATCTCCAAGAGCTGCAGCTCCTGGAGAGCGCTCATTCTCTAAAGGGAAAGAGAACACACGTGCACAATCAAGAGTCTGTTAACATTTGCGTTATATTCTATTATATACTTCTGATACGAGTACTGTGTGGTAATATGGTGGTGGCTGATCATAGACTATAATTACAACAAAACTGCTTCAATGTGCCTACTCACACTATTCTCATCTATTCAATTCTATCATTACTGACAATAACTCCTCCATTTCAATTGTCATTGCTGCTCCTTCCATCTCTCTCAGACACTGTCTTATGTATAAACACTTTAAACACATTAATACACCTTTCCATTAGGTTAAAATTTTTTTTAATACATTTTAGTAAATACTGTGATTTCGTCGCTCTGTACAGTGTCTGTCTGTTGTCTGCACACATGCATGTCAGGCTCATGTCTTACCCTGCCAGGGGTGTTTCTGTCCTTGGGTGTGTGCAGAATGAACTCCTCGACCAGCTCCACCGTTTTGGTGTCCACCTGAGGAGGCTGCCTCCCAGACTGCACCAGGTTACAGATGTAGATGTCCAGGTGGTACAGCAGCTCCTTGGCTGCACTCAGGACGTCCCGAGGCAGCAGCGACTGACGGATGTCCCCCATCAGCACCTGACACAGACCCACGTGAAACAAAGTGCCATTTCGAATAGAGAATGTAAAGATGATTCAGCCTCTGGTATTACATACATCCTGTAATGTAAATATCTAGCTATTACATGACAATGCATTGTTCTCAGCCTATACAACAAAGAAGAAGAGGAATAAACAACCATGTGATGGGCTCAGATTTAAGGTTAATTCCAAACTAGAGCTAGGAGACAAAACAATATCAATCTATCATCAACTAATAATTTTCATCAACGGCAATATTACAGAGATTTATTATATCAATATAAAGCATATAAGACATTGTGCAAACACACTGAGGAGGTATAACACGTCATTTATTTATTTCAGATGTGTCAAATGTTTTGTTGATTTCCATTATAAGCTCATGAAGAAGAGTTTAATACCCCAACCTTCACTCAGCAGCAGAAATCTGTCTCTAACTTAACAGAAATAACATTATGACTGTTATCTTGATAATTATCAGTATCAGCTTTTATCTTTATATAATTTTTGGCCACATCGTCCAGTCCAATTACAAACTCATGTTTAACAAACTGATATAAGTCTGACACCGGTTATTCAAAGTGCTCTAAAGGCAACAGAATATATAAATATATTTATTAACAGTGACTCCATCAGTAAGTTCACTGCTGTAACGTCACGTTATTCAAGCGGAACACAAGCTTTACATTGGGTCCCCTCCCTGCTACAGCTAATGCTAGCAAGGTTAGCTTAAAACACACTTCTCTATTCCACAACGACCCTCACGTCTCTATATCACCACACAAGGTTTCTCTGGACTAAAACGTGCACTAACCCTGGCCCTTACCTTAAGATGTTTAATTTTACTCAATGAATTTGCCGACGACCGGGCTGGTGAATGATCCCAGCACGACAACGGAATCACTTCCTGTGTCTACGGAACCCTGCATGGGACAAATGTCATTTGACTTCCACCGCCGAGAGGCTGCATGTGCTGCGTGAACAATGTCAACAAAGACTGTGTCCGTGTTTAGCCTTTGATCATTTGAAAATAACACAATACAAGTAAAATGTACTTATTCATACACTTAGTCTGCTTCTCATACAGATTTGTTTCGTTTGAGATATACATATTCAGTTCAACTCATTATTAATATTACAATTATTATTATTGCTATTATTTTATATTAGTACATAAACATAAAATATAAACATATTATATAGGCTATATGTTTTTTCTTGTCTAAATTACATTTTTTATTAATATTATTCATAGTATTAGCTTTTTTGATGATAATATAGTATATTGTAATAACATATAAGTACATGATATGAAATTATAATACATATATGCAAATTATATGATATGATATGATTTTATATGATATGATATGATATAATATTATATTATAGTATATACTTTTGATAGGAGTGCTGTGGGGTAATGTGGTGGTGGCTGATCATAGACTATAACTACAAACAAAACTGCTTCAATGTGTCTACTCACACTTTTCTATTCTATTCTATTCTATGATTATTGACAATAACTCCTCCATTTCAATTGTCATTACTGCTCTATCCATCTCTATAAGACACTGTCTTATGTTAAACACTTTAAACACATTGATACACCTTTCCATTATGGTTAAAACAGTTTTCTAATACATTTTTGTAAAACCTGTTATTTGGTCGCTCTTTTCAGTTACACACGACATCTGTGTCTCTTCCTGAGGTTTCTGTGTTTTCCCACTGTTATCAGGTTTGTAGTTTTCCCTTTCTCTTGTTGAGGGTTAAGAACAGAGGATGCCGCACCTTGTTAAACACGATGAGACAAATTATGATTTATATGGGCTACAGAAATAAAAGAAGATTGACTGATAACAAACAAGACTTTTAAATGGAGACACATGATATCGTCACGTATTTCACGGTGCAATATGGATTTAATTGACCTTTTCAGTGTCAGACTTTTAGACGAGCTGCTGTTTTCGCCTCTGCACAGAAACTATATATCATAATGGAAGTGATTTCCACACTGTAATCCTCTCTAATCTACGCGGGGGCGCGCCCGCAGGCACCCGACCGCCTGCTGATGGGAGGAAAAAAAAAAAGGAAACTCGGCGGTGCACTCTCTGCTGCGCGCTCCCGGCAGCACTTCGGTCCTGCACTTCACCGTCCCGTCGACTGAGCCCGAGCATCCTGCAAGATGACCATCAACACGCTGGCCAAGGGAGGCTGGCAACGGGATCAGATGGCATGCTTTCGAAAGGTGAGGTCCGTACCCGCACGGAGTGTTTATATAGGATGATATTAATACTGCAGATACAGGTATTTGTAAATCCTTCAAACGTGCAAGTTATTAAATGTATTCCTGTGAGAAAACAAACTGTGAAAGGTGCATTACATCATGTGCATTGTTTATTAGAATTTCTGAGTGTTTAATGTGTGTTTATATGTATGCATCTCTCCATCTTTGACTGCTTGACTGCTTGTGTGTGTGTGTGTGTGTGTGTGTGTGTGTGTGTGTGTGTGTGTGTGTGTGTGTGTGTGTGTGTCCTCTTGACAGATGGAGAAAGTGATTGTGGCCATGCAGGACCCTGACATGGGCATGAAGATGAGAAACCAGAGGCTCCTGATCACTGTCATTCCACATGCAATGACAGGTGAGTTTGTGTGTGTGTTTGTGTGTGTGTGCGTGTGTATATCTATATTCATGTTTGTACCCCTTACTGTCAGTGTGCATTGGCATCTGTGTGTGCATGTGTGGACAGGCACATTGCAGCCGGTGTTTGTCCCAGTGGTCATGCATAATGCAGCAGTGGATTTTGGAGAATAGTGCAAGCTTTGCAGAGCAGAGGGAGAACGTTTGCCCTCTTTCCTTGACTCCTTTCTCTCTTTCTCTGCAGGCCGTGATGTAATTGATTGGTTGATCCACAAATACAACATCTTTGAGGAGGGTAAGTAGCTCCACTGATAACTACCCTGTGTATGTGACACAGGATGTTGAAGGGCCTGCTACTGATTATCCAGGCTCAGTGTGACGTGCTTGTTGTGTGTCTTGGCCAATGCGTTGCCGGGATATGGTGTTTTCTCTCTCGAGCTGACGTGGTGGTTATGTGTGAAGGTTTCCAGTAAACAGGAGCAGGGTGAACCCCAGAGGAATCTGAGTTTGATTAACTCACCTCATGACCTGGGTTTGATTAAGGTCCCCGAGGAGGTTTCCACCTCAGGAGGAAGGAGGAGGAGAGAGAAGAGCCAGTCAGACAAAAAAAAGTGATGATGAAAGTGCTTCGCACAGCTTTTTTCAGTAGCTGCCAGTCAAAAACGTAGTTAGAGAGAACTACTACTTCTAACAGATGAGTGGAGAAAAAAGATTGATGGTGCATTTCATCATTGGAGCAAATCCCTGATTTCAGAGAGATTGCTGACAGCTCGAGTGTGTTACAAAACAGGACAAATCCGATCTTATTTTACAAATGAATGCCTGAGAATATACATGGAAAAGAGGAATGATTATTTCAAAAGTTTAGACGATTGGTCCATCACCTAAAGAATCATAATCTGCGAAACAGTCCATTGATTAGTTTGGCTACTGCCTCTTCTTCTTCTGTGGTGTTTCACAGAGGCTTTGCACCTAGGAGGTATGCTGGTGAGATACGGGTACATTTACCCTCTCAAGGAGCCAAGATCCCTCGTGTTACGTGTCGATGAGACGCCGTACCGTTTCCAGGTCAGACCATGATCCCTTATGCTTTCTGCCAAGCTAAATGGTCACCTTGTCTCTATCTGACACCCTCTCTCTCCGTTAGCCCACTTCCTAATCCCTCACCCATCTGCCACTTTTCCATCACTTGCTTATTCACCAATGTCCGTCAGAAGTTTTAAAATGTCACTTGTTTCTCTCAGACTCCTTACTTCTGGACTAGTACCCGATGGCCTGCCACAGAACTCGACTATGGTAAGACAAACGCAAACTGAAGGAGGCGCTCCTGCTACAGTACGGAAGCAAAAATAGCGATGTAGCTCTTTCACCTCTGTTTTCCTCTCTCTCCTTGCTCCCTTTGTTTTACCCCGTCAGCAATCTATTTGGCTAAAAAGAACATAAGGAAACAAGGAGAGCTGATGGAATATGAAAAGGTGAGAAAAGTGTGTGCGTGTGACTATCTGTTTGAAGAAAAGAGTGTCTGTATGATGAATTATGCAGTGGTCAGTGTGCTGTAATGGTCCCATGTCATCTTTCCTTTTCTTATTTTAGGAGAGGTACAGTGTGCTGCACAAGAGGATCAACCACACCTGGGACTTTGTGGTGATGCAAGCAAGAGAGCAGCTGAGGTACATTTGGACAGGCCAGAGATACACACACACATACACACGTACACACGTACACACTCACACACACAAACTTACAGTGCGAATCCTCTCTAGAGCATCCAAGCAGAGGCGGAAGGCCGACCGCATTGTTCTAGAATGTCAGGAGCAGTCTTACTGGCTCATCAACAGACCCCCGGTGAGTTCATGTTACTCTAAATTACTCTACTGTACTCTATCTTATTCTACTCTATCCAACACTACTCTACACAACAGTACTGGACTGTACCTGATTTGTAAGGACCAGCTCCTCTACACTACACTACTCTACTATTTTTAAAGCTTCTCTACTCTACGTTACCCAACGCTACCCTCCTCTACTTTAACCATGCAATGCTCTTCTACTCTTCTCTACTATACCCGATGCTTCTCTACTCCAACATTACTCTACTTTACTAACCTTATACCTCTTATATCCCATTGTGATATACTGTTTACCCTTCTGAAATTTACCACTATACTATACTACACTCCACTTCCCTCCACTACACTACACTACACTAAACCACACCACACCGCACCATACTATACTATACTATACTATACTATACTATACTATACTATACTATACTATACTATAGCATACTACAAAAGAGTATAAAAAACAGTCTGAAGTCCATCTAATGTTCACCCACAGTCCCTTCTGCCTTCTGCATGAAATATTTAACCTATCTGGTAAAAGCTTGAGCTGACAAGAGGAGATCAAGAGAGAGAGAGAGAGAGAGAGAGAGAGAGAGAGAGAGAGAGAGAGAGAGAGAGAGAGAGAGAGAGAGAGAGAGAGAGAGAGCAAAACAGTAAAAACATCATTTTCTGTCCCTCTGATTCTTACATGGAGACAGACAGACAGAAGGCTGTGGGTGGCAGAGGCAGGAGGCAAGGGGAAAGGCATGATGGGAAGTGTAGTGGTACTGTGGGAGTAAGAAGAGGGTGAAGCAGAGGACAAGGGTTTGGAGGAGGAGGGACTCCATCTTGTCTTGCCCCTATAAATTAGGTACGAGCACATGGAGAAAAAGAAAGAAAAAACCTCGATATAAAAGTCAGAGCTAGTGGAGTGGAAAGCCTGTGGAAGGATAAGTGCTCACTCACACTCATCACATCTTATCAGACACACACACACACACACACACACACACACACACACACACACACACACACAGTGACAAACACACTATACTTATTAGTATGCATATTTATTTATATCCTTTTTTCCAGCCCGGGACACATAATATATTGGACATTGGTCTCGAGAGACCAAATGACTACAGCACACGAGTAACCATGGTTAGTGACATCATCTGATATCTTAACGTCCTGTTTATGTTCCCCTCCGAAACAGAAAGTTTGATAACACGTCAATTATCTATCTCTTTTCTTGTTGTTGTACTGCTTTCCCTTGTTCTTCCTGCTGGGAATAATTCAAAGTAAGTAAGCAAGTGAGGTACACTATGCTATGGTGTAGACCATGATAATATATGACCATCTTCTTATAATTGTGGACTTTAATAGTTTCAGGCCCTGACATGACATGGTAGCAAATTCATTGTTCCAAATTGGAATTGGCATTCAACAGAATATATCTTTCTATGATGAGGATTATATCGATATATAGATATACCTAAATATCTCTATAAAAATATTACATTCAGTATTTAATCTCATTGGTAGCCTACTTTCCTAATTTTTCAGAATCACTATCTATAAAATAATCAACATGATGGCTCCCTTAAACTGGCCGGCTGCAGTGTAGGGCAATGCAGTGCCTGGCTAGCTGGAGGAAGTGGACATGCGCCGTCTATCTTTACATATCTTATTAACAGAATATATCCTTGTTTAATATTTAACACCACATCTTGTATAGGTGACACAGTTCATATGATTTCATAGTATAAATGTGTGAAGATGTCAGTGGGTGACCTAATCCGATGACACTTTCCATTTACAGAACTAGAACAGTGACTACTACAAAAGAGAGGTAAACATCATATATAATTCATATATTATTACTTTAAGTACATTGAGTGTATATTGCAACTGTGTGTGTGTGTGTGTGTGTGTGTGTGTGTGTGTGTGTGTGTGTGTGTGTGTGTGTTTACAGATCGAATTCTGTAGAAGGGCCCTCGGAAGAAACCGTATAAAGTCATCCATCTGCCTAGAGGGGTTGGTGTCACTTTGATGAACGCACATATGCAGACACACATTCACATGTACACACACACATGAGGACTAATGGATGTGATGCTGCCTGGACCCAAATTTACTTCTCTGCCACAGACTCAAACACACACAAACACATTCACGTACATGGGGCTTAGTGCCCCCGCTGTAAGAGCCACTAATGGATTCTTCCTGAGGCAAGTTGGAATTAGTGGCCATTAAGTTCTATGATCTCCAACACTAATACAATAATACTGTGTGTGTGTGTGTGTGTGTGTGTGTGTGTGTGTGTGTGTGTGTGTGTGTGTTTATGAGCAGTTTTGTGAAATACAGCGAGCAGTACCAGACCCACGATCCCATTATGCAAGGATGCCTTCCCAGTAACCCCTGGATTTCTGATGACTCTGCACACTGGTCGATGAACACAGGAATGTGAGCGAACACACACACATTTTATTACACAATTTATAATAAATTCCCTTTGCAAACCCAATCATATTTAAGTTCAAAATAAAGCCGTAGTATTTTGAATGCTCTTCTGCTGAATGCTCTAGTTTTCTCTGAATGTTTGCACTGTTTGTGTGTTTTTTCTGTGACTAGGGTGCAGATACCGACACGTCTTCGAGTGGAGCGCTGGAGCTTCAGCTTCATGGAGCTTCTGAATGATGTCATGGGGCGGCGGGAGTTTATGACCTATCTGGAGAAAGAGTTCAGTGGTGAGCAAGAGTGACTTAAAATACTAGTAATAATTTACAAATGCAAAGAAATATTATCCTAAATGGACGAGAAGCAGACCAGGAATAGTTGTGTAACCATCGTTGTGAACATAAAAACCCTAACCCTGACACGACATCCTTCCACCAAGTTTCAAGGAATCCTGCTGACGGATGAACAATGAAGTAATACATCCATTATTTGAGTCCATGTCCTGGATTATGATTATTGACACAGAATATCCAATATTTTTTCTACCATGTTTATTTAATTAAAAACAAAGATTTGTTTAAGCCCGAATCACAATAAAGTGGCAGTGGAGTTCTGCAAACAGAATCATCATCTACACAGAAGCTCATTACAGTAGCGATGCATTTACCGTTAATTGATTCTCATTGTTATCGGCATCCAGAATTTCATCATCTTCATTAATGATATTTTCCAGTCCCAGCGGTGAGAGATCGGAGAGTAGAGGAAAATTAATTTCATGACTACTGGGAGGATAATAAGAATACATAGGAGGGGAAGAGAGAGGAAAGGTAGATGGACTTAAGAGCGAGAGAGGAAGGGAAAGGACAGAAGACGAGAAAGGGATTTCCTTACCCCCCCTCTATTCTGCACCATATGATAAACTGCCAGGGGCCAAGGTTTTCCACAGAGGCCACTCATGCTATAAAAATTCTCTTGTTGTGTTTCACCTCATCCTGCATCACTGTGGTTTTGTCGACCTCTGTCCGTCCTCGGCTGCTCACTGTCCCTGTCTCTGCCCTCAGCGGAGAACCTGTGTTTCTGGCAGGCCTGCGAGGACATCAGACACGGAGAGAGCTCCAGGATCATAGAGAAAGTGGAGGAGGTGTACAAGTAAGTGTGCAAGCAGACCAACGTGCAGGAAGACACCCTCACGTTCACAGTCAGGTGACGGCCCCTCTCCCGTGTGTGATTCAGGAACTTCCTGGCTCCCGGAGCTGCCCGCTGGGTCAACATCGACAGTAAGACCATGGATAAAACGATGCATGGGATCAGACACCCACATCGTTTTGTTATGGATGACGCACAGATGCACATCTACTTCCTCATGAAAAAGGTCTGATCACTGACTCTACATGACACTTACCTCATGCTATGGCCTTTTCAGTGACATGGTTTAAAGGACTTCACTATTAATCAAGTTGTTGTGAGCTGCATGACCTTGAACCATATTCTAACATTGGCAAATAAGCTTTTAAGGTTTTAAGTGATTCCTCGCAATATTTGTACTTCAAGTTTTCACCCAGAGGAAGTTGTTATAGACAAGCGAGAGTCACTTCAATTACTATCAGTCATTTTTATAAGATGAATAAACCTTTGAATGATTATAATAACAACTTGACACCTAAAATGTCAGAAACAATATTTGAGAAAAATCGATTTAACGTGTTCTAGGATTTTTATATTCGCTCTCTGCCCCATCCTCTAACATGGAAGAGGCAGAATGTATGTATGTAGCTATACTGCAGCCAGACACTAGGGGGCAATCTATGTGCTTTGGCTTCACTTTTGGGGAGCTCTTATTGTCATCCATGTTTATACAGAGTCTGTACAAGCAGTGGTATGGGACCTTTAAGAGATTCTAAACTTAGCTTGGTTTATAGTCAGGTTTAAAAAGGCAAATTCAGCTGAAAGATATACTGTGTATTGTATACTGCAAATTCAACCCTAGAAGACATACATTATATTTACACTGTTCTCATATCCTTTAAGTGAAGTCACTGGAAGACAGGGCCAGGATGTAACAACAGTTGTCATGTGATCAAATGTGTTTTAACATTGCAGCATTATGTGTTGTAGACAGCTGTAGTTGTCTGTAGCAGCAGTGTTTGGCAGAGCGGTGAATGCATTATGTTATTGAATGTCTTCACAAATAGTAAAATGTGTGTGTGTGTGTGTGTGTGTGTGTTTGTGTTTAGGACTCCTTCCCGAGATATCTCAAGTCCGACCTATACAAGAACATGCTGGCCAAAGCTATTGTCCCCCAGGAGACCAAGAAGAGGTGACATCACCGTTACATTAATCTCCTTTTCCTTTAAAACTCTCATTCATTCTCCAATATTCACAATTTGTGTTCTTCTCAGCGTGTTCCCCTTCATGAGACGCCAGCGCCACTCTAGCCCCTCCCCTGCTCAGGCTGTCACCCAGACGTCAGAGAAGGACGGGGCCAAGGGGGCCGGGCAAGCAGGTACCAACTCCTCAGCAGGCTCCAATGTCTGATACCAGGCCCCCCCCAAAAAAGGGGTCAGACTCAATCACCCTCCGTCTCCATTGTCTCTGTTGGTCACCATAGTAACCATCCAAGAAGTCCTCTTAGCTTAATGTTTCGTCTCAAACTGAGATAAAGGGTAATACATTTTTCTTCCAGCACTGCAACATTGTCAGAGTTAGGATCAGAGAATACAACAAAGCACCGGTGTATCATACCATAGCAGCTTCACATCTTATTCACGAGCAGTGGACAGCAGGGAAAAGAGCTTTTAGTGCCACTGTTAGACTCTGTGCTGCAGCATATTCACACCGCTTCTTCATCACACCTCTACAGAGGAGGAATAGGGTCGGACAGAAGAGATAACATGAGAAGAGCAGGATTTTCTTTCCTTTTGCATTTTGAAAATTAAAGTCAAACTCAATCAGAGGAAGATTCTTTTGTATTTCTTAGATAAAGTTGAAATGTCAAGAATAAAATCGAAATGTCAAGACTAAAGTTAAATGTATAAGATTAAGTTGAACTAAATTAGAGGAAGATATTTTGTTGCTTTAGAGGATAAAGTTGAAATGTCTTTTGCTAAAGTCAAACGAAATCGGGGGATTGTATTTTGTTAAAAGACTTCAGATGCTAAACAATAAAGCAGAGATGAGAATAAAGTTGAAATGTTTGAAAATTAACTTGAACTTAATCAGTGGAAGATATTTTTTTTCCTTTTGAGAATAAGGTCAAAATGTTGCGAAAATAAAGCTGAAATCAGAAACTAGATGGTTTTTCTTTTGTTTTTTGAGAGTAAAATTTAAACACTTCCAAAGTCGAACTAAATCCGAGAAAGATGTTTTTTTTTGTTCTTTGTGAAAAAAGTCAGAATGCTAAGACTTAAGATTAACTCCTAATACAAAGCCTTCCTCTTTCCCTCAGTAGCTTTTCAAAACTGTAGAATCTTCTGTCTCTCACAAGCAGTTCCAGGTGGGGTTGTGGTTTGATAGAATAGGGACTTATTATATGTATTTAGTCAGAAACTGGCCTCAGCATGTCTGTGATTATCGTACTTTCGACTTGTTTTCTTCATTTCATGCTGGAGCTTCACGTTGTGATTGTTGTTGCTGTTCATTTTGCTCGAGCATGTTTTCATCCCAATAAAATGTCAAGACAGTGTTCAGTGTTCTGTGTGTTCTTAGTTACTGTGTGTGTGAATCAGGCTTTTTACTCTTACTTAAACACTGTTCTATCTATTTGCAGGTTTTTACTGTAAATTTAAAACCTTATTTGTGTTTGGATGTGTTGACTGTAGCAGTAACAGCTGCAGGATTTAGGCAACTGCAGTTATTTACATTTGGTTCCAGTCAGTGTACTACCGCTGCACCTGCCTGCACATGCGTTTTTTCTTGCCTCTAAAGTATCTGAACTGCAGACTGTATACAAACACCTGAATTTACAAGCTCTTAACTGTAACTGTTCACTTCCCTCTCATCTTCCCAAGTCTGCTGCTGTTACCTCTTCTGGATTGGCTCCCTCTACTGGCTGCATGTGTTCAAACTGAGTTTTACCCCTCAGACTATTTGAATTGACTAAATGAAGAGTTGAAAATATTCAATATCTCAAAAGAAAAAGAGTTAAAAAGATACATTTTGAATCATCATGAAACCCCTCAGATCTATATGGGATGCTCCTACCCCCAGAATGGAAACCATGGCTGTAAATAGAGAATGTAAAACCAAGATCCACACAAACACTCATCTCTTATGACTTAACCCTTTGATACACAAGCTATGCAAACCCCCCTCTAAGGCACAACATGGGTCAAAAATGACCCGTATTGACTTACAATGTTATTTCATGCATGGCTGAGTGTTTCTTTGCTATATATTTGGAAATCTAATTATTTCATCATTTAATATTCAAAGTATTCATTAAATATCTTGTTTTTGATTACAACAAATCTTTATTTTCATTTTATCTTTCATGATTTATGAACTAAAATAGTTTTTGTATTTTTAAATCAAGTTTACACACATGGGTCAAAAATGACCCGATGGAGTTTAAATTGTAAATATCTTTGCAATGAATTTATTTCATCATTCAGAATTTCAGGAATTCCTCAATTAACTTGTTTTTGATCATCACAAATTCTTATTTTCATTTTTCCTTTTCTACTTTTTAAAAAAAAAACATTTTTGTATCACTACCATTCCATGGGTCAAAAATGACCCGTATTCATTTCACATGTTATTTCATGCATGGCTGTGCTTCTTTGCTATATCTTTTAAAATCTATTCATTTAATCATTTAATATTTCAAAGTATTCATTAAAATATCTTGTTTTTGATTACCACAAATCATTATTTTCATTTTCTCTGTCTTAATTTTTGAACTAAAATAGTTTTTGTATTATTTCATCACGTTTACACACATGGGTCAAAAATGACCCATGTATGCAAGTGTGAATTTGATAGGAACCTTTGATTTGTAAATGTTTGTAGTTAGGAACATGTTTACTCTGGACAACTTTTCACATGCCACACTTGTCAAAACTACTTGTCAGAACTAAATCATGTTGACCTAGCTATCGTTAGCTAGAATTGAGCTAACGATATCTAGCTTACATAAGCTAACATTAGCTAGCTAAAAGAGAATATGTTAACAGCTAGCTAATAATATTGGACATATTTATCTTTCCCACGATTAGAGGGAAATAATGTTCAAATGTTATGTGCAGTTATCTTTTCACAAGATATCAAATATTTTCTTAGGTAAAACAATTTTAAAATAAGACTTACATGAATCAGATGTGCAAAAGCAGACCGTCTAGTTCTGACAAGTAGTTCTGACAAGTGTGGCATGTGAAAAGTTGTCCACAGTAAACATGTTCCTAACTCCAAACATTTACAAATCAAACATTCCTATCAAATTCACACTTGCATACATGGGTCATTTTTGACCCATGTGTGTAAACTTGATGAAGTAATACAAAAACTGTTTTAGTTCAAAAATTAAGACAGAGAAAATGAAAATAATGATTTGTGGTAATCAAAAACAAGATATTTTAATTAATATTTTAATTAATACTTTGTAATATTAAATTACAATGATTAAATAAATAGATTTTAAAAGATATAGCAAAGAAGCACAGCCATGCATGAAATAACATGTAAAGTGAATACGGGTCATTTTTGACCCATGTTGTGCCTTAGAAGAGTAGTGATACAAAAATGATTTTTATTAAAAAAGTAAATGAGGACAAATAAAAATAAGAATGTGTAATGATCAAAAACAAGTTAATTGAGGAATTCCTCGAATTCTGAAAGATGAAATACATTTATTGCAAAGATATTTACAATTAAAACTCCATCGGATCACTTTTGACCCATGTTATGTATCAAAGGGTTAAGACTTAGGTGACATCTCAGGTTGAAGCAACAGCAGTTTGACACCAGGACACAGCTCAGCCTGTGTAAACAGTCGGCTAGTCTTCTGTTGCACTATAGAGTTTGGATTGATATATAAATATGTTTGACTGACCAATGCAAATGAGTTGCGTCACGGGTAGTGTAGGACCCGGTGTTTCTGAAGCTTGACTCGTACTAGGGACTTAGAATCAGCATCTCTGCCTCCACTGCTTTGACTTTTCCTTTTTCAACTTGTCTCGAGTGCAACAGTAAACTGCTGCTGGACCATTAGACAGAAATAAGATTATAAATACTTTACACGCCTTTTAGTTGACTCACATGTCAGCCACATAAAAACCCTTTACGAGGATGTGGTCTTTAGTGCCGATCTGTTTCAGCTCTGTAGGGCCATCAAATTTACTAATGGAAGTAAGATATATATATATCGTAACACACAAACACACACACACACACAGAAATGTGTATTTCAACACAGGCACTTTCAACATTTCTGAGGATTATGATAATCTGCTTCCCTCGATCCCCCAATCCTCTCTTAGTGCAAGCTAGAGTGAGTCTGAGGATGAAAAAATGTCCAGATAATAAAAAGCAGTGTAAGAGCATTTTTTTTCATACAAAATATTTATTTTTGATAGGCAAGTGTTTGGGTTTTGAACAGATTGGAAAGAAGTAAATTAAAACCAGGTTTTACATCAAACATTAAATGTCTTCATCCTTTAATGCAATGAGCGCGGTAGTTTGTTGTCGTAGTTTGTTGATCATAACAGCATACTTGAATGTGACAAAAAATAAATTAGTTGTACTCACACATGAGAAAAACAAAGAAAGGAAGGCAATGCAGGTTGCAAAAAAATCAAACAACAGTGCAAATCGACAGAACACTTAGGAAAATAAAGTACGCAGAAGACAAAACCGAATCACACAGTGCATACAGGAGGCACTGGACACAGCAATCTCAAAATACATTCATTAGGTTCCCATTCATACACATTCTGTATGGGCTATGACCATTATGTAGGGGAATCAGCTTTATAATCATAAAAGTGCTTCAGAATGGCTGCTGGTCAAATGAGGTGAGGCTTTAAAGAGGGAGGATAAACACACAGGATGACAGTAGGTTTCAACAGAAGCAGCGTATGCGTCTGTACTTGAACATGACGATGAGACATTTGGTGTTTAAAGACATGGATTGGGATGAGGAGGCATTCGGTCTTTGAATCACTAAACCTGCTGCTCTGTGGAGGAGAGTTGAGAGACTGATGTCGGCGTGATGGGAAGGCCTCTGAGTCAGGGTTCCTCAGACTTTGGCAAACAAGCGGTTTCACTGGTTTTAAATGGTTCCTGTGAAGTAAATGTTTGTTTACTACTCTTAAATACTATTCTTTATCATTCTTATTCAGTGTCCTGCTGTTAACTAGACCCTGTTTAGACGTGGTATAAACCTTTCTCAGAGTGATGTACGATCACAAGGGGACAGCGTTTAGATGTGTATCAAATGTGTTTTTAGTCTTTTGTTTGTGGTGACCAATATCAACACTGGTCACAGCATAATGATCAATACTTTTGTTTTCAAATCTTTCTCCATATCAGAGCTGTGCATTGATTCATTCGGCCGCTGGTTCTATATCTCTCATTTGCGACTCACAAACAGCTGAAAAGTGAGATCTAAGTGGTCACAGGAGAAGTATTACGAATGGATGGTAATGTCAGGTGTGAACAGGGCCCTGGTTAGCGAAGACCATGTTATACAGTTTGAAAGCTCTGGAAAACGCTTGGAGCTAAACTTGGAGTGGAGCCAGTTTTATCAATCCATTTTCCACCCTGGTCTGTGGGACAAAGGAAAGTACTGGAGGAGTGTTCACATCAGCTATAAATACACCATATTTTTATCAGCAAAGTCAGGGACAGACTGAATAGAAAAGATTCATAAGAGCTCCACAAAGCGGTATTACTTATAAATATTTCACAAATTCATACTCTAGTCTAATAAAATATGTACATATAGACTATGTACAAACTCCTGGTCATGAGGTCAAAGGTCAGGTGGTCTGCAACCTGAAGGGTTTGATTTATACCTAAGCTGGTGCAGAGGACCACCTTAGAGGTTTCAGCAGGTTTCGGGGGTGTTTGCGTATCTACGGTGTCTGAACGCTAGTGATTTAAGATCCATGAGAACGGTTTCCCACTAGACGAGAAAGTGAATATGAAATCAGCAGATGTAAGAGAATATAGGTCTAACTTTGAAGAGTCAGAGACTTAAAGACATTGTGGAGCTTATAGAGATGTTTACCAATCAACACCAAGTCACTTTGCTTCCTTACAGCCTCTCTAATCCCACTATGTGACAGTATAGAGCTCTTCCTTGCCGTTCTCGCAGAGAGTGTACCCACAAACCCGGGGTCTCCAGCTCCAGGTCCAGGCCCAGTTCCAGCTCCAGTTCCAGCCCCTGCTCCAGCCCAACGTCTCCCTGTCCTTCTCCTTCGGCGGCAGCAGGAGCATCACGCAGCTGGCCATCAGGATGTGCCACAGTGAGTGTGTGTAGTAGTAGTTTGCCTCTGTTCCACCGAAAACATACAAGCATATCCCAACAAAGGCACAGGTCACCCCCGGGATCAGGTAGAAGACCCAGCGCTGCCATGAAGGCGGGTAGCAATGTCGCCGCCGGACCCCTCGGGACACCTGTCCACGAAAAAGAAACGGATTTAGCGAAGTGACAAAGTTATCTTTCTTTTTCTTCTGTTCTGTGTGTGTAGATACAGGTTATAGCATGATGGTGTTTTACAGAATCCTTCTACTAGAGTCTTACCCATGCAGTGACCATGACCACCAGTGCACAGAGGACAGGGCCCAGCAGGTTCCACAGGCCTTTGCGGTCCAGTTGCATTGACATAGCAATCAGCAGAGTCCCGAGCATGAACAGAGTCTAAACACACACACACACACGTCATTTTGGCCCTTTAAGTTTCATATAAACTCTTAGATGACAGAAATATGGAAAGAATAGCAACAGTCGTCAGTGTCTTACATATTTGAACACGTCTCTGATGCGAGCCATGCACAGGATGGTGACCCAGACGGAACAGACAGAGGCCAGGAAGTCACAGTATTGCAGGGTATCGTAGTCCATTATACACATTACAGCTATACCGGGCTGGTCACACGCATGGTAGAACTACACAGACAAAGAGAAGAAGAGTAACCACTGTCAAAGCCGACAAAAGACAACACACAGCTCGATGTCCCCATAAATACATACTGTATGATGCACATGGATGTTTTCTCAGTGATGAATGTGACAGATGTATAGATTAATCCTGGATGATGAAAATGCTTTGACGTTTCAGTGCAATCTAGTCTGGATTCATTTATGTTATTAATTAAGATAATTAAAAAATAAAAATAAAAAAACACAACAATTATTAAAAGCAAAACAGAGTAAACAGTGACTAGTTGGCTATGATCCAAAACAAAAATGTAATGTCAAATCTGTAATGACATCATCTCTGTCTCAAAAACACACGGATACATGCGACAAACAACTGTTTTGCAGGATTTTTTAGTTCATCATGGTAGTTAACGTCAACGTAAACTTGAGGAGATAATTGAAACATCTTTTATATTGATAAAAACCTTTAGTGTCAAATCTTTACTCTCCTTTGAATACAGAAATTCGTAGGTGTAGGTGATGATACAACAGCATCTAGGAGCTGCCATTTCTCACTTTTATTACACTAAAGATACAAAGAAGTTTCTCCCTCGACAGACGAGGATTGGGTCGAATCGCTGTGGTGTGACCCCAGTAGAGATGTACGGGTCTGGGAGTTTGGCCTCGTACTCAGACATTTGCCTTCTCATTTATAACCCCTCCGGACAGAGTCAGGAGATTATGCAGAGTTCAGTGCATAATCCTGGCTTTGATTTCCTGAAACTTCCATCTTGCACCACATTGTGAGGACCCCACAAAAAAATACAAACATTTCTCAAAAACCATGCTAGTCACGTGTGTGCGAGTGGGTGTTACCGTGGAGAAGAACATGGTGAAGAGGTAAACGGACGCCTCTGTGAAGTAGTAGCGTTTGATGGCCACCACAGTAACAGGCAGGAAGATCAGGTTACTGAGAGCCAGAAGCAGGGTTGCGGTCAGCTGGCGCCCGTACGACTGAGCTGTCGAATCATCAGTGCAGCCCCAACCGTTCCAGCCTACACACACACACACACACACACACACACACACACACACACACAAAGTGAACCCAAATTTCCAACTGGATGGCATGACAAATATATTAAATGTATTACCAATAAGGAAACGGTAAGGACTATCATTTTGGTATAATAACAAAGACACTGCATTGATTGATATTAATTTAGATGATGTAAAGTGTGTGTGTGTGTGTGTCTGTGTGTGTGTGTGTTTGTATGACGCACCAGCCTTGCAGACACAGGCACCGTACAGGTAGCTGTAGGATCTCAGTAGTCTACATTCGCCGTATGTCCCACAATCCTCGACACAGGCACTGACAAACACCTCTGGGATCACATGCACCACTGATGTGTTACCGCAATCAGTGCTGCAAGAAACAAAGAGACACTTACATTTTAAAAACAGACAAAACAACTAACAACACAAGACACTATATCTCATCTAACAGTACAGCGCCAGACACTTTTGACACAGATCTACTCAAATGTACAGTTAAAGAAATAAAGATGTTTTAGGGCTGCATGATTTTGGGGAAAAAAATTATCACGATTTCACGATGATTAAAAAGGTTCTTTGCCTTTACAGCTTCATCACATTGTGGTGACATTAAAGGTCCTTATATAAGTTTGTGGTGTTTCCCTGTGGTGCTGCTACTTTAGCAAAACACAGCTGGCAATGTACCTGGTTTTGACTTTCATTCACCCCCTGCAGTTTCCTAATGAATCTAAAGCTCTTTTCTCAGTTGAGGCCACCGTCACAACGATAAAAAAATGCAAACGCAGCAGAATTAGAAATGAGATTGCATATGGTGTGAATAGAGATCTATTATGGCCCAAATATATAGAAATACAGATTTAAATGTAGATTTGTAAATATGAAAAATGTAGGTACAGGTACTGTACATAAGTGTGAATCACAAACTGTAGCATGACGTCAAACTGCTGATATTTATGCGCAAAAAAATAAATTATACATGGACCGGGATAAAGGAAAATCAAAAAAATTGACGACAAGCCATTACACATGCATTCACTGTTTGAGTGTGAGAACTGCTAGAATCTAAATAACATCTGCTGCCTGTGGAGAATGTTGTTGACTCTATCCGATGGAGGTCATGGTGTCAGAGTTACAGATAATATTCTAAAATATTAAGTAACTTATTTGTCAAAGGAACAAATGTATGAGTGTGTTGTTACCCGTTGCATGTGAGCTGCAGGGTGAGGTACCATGTTGCTGACTGAGGGAACGGCAGCCTGACCACAGCTTTGGTCACGGTGGCATTCACCTGAAGCCCGTAACCTCCAAACAAACCTGCACACACATAGAAACAGACATGTGGAAAAATGTCTCCAAATTTAAGTTTCTGATTTAATATTTATCCTACATCCACTTTTATTTCCAGACATAAGATGTAATGAATCCCTAAGCGTGAAATATGAATGAATCTTTTCAGATTTGAGTGCTACCTGTGCTGCAGGGTTGAGACTGGTTGAGAACGAGAACTGGAGCCCATTGAGACAGACAGGCCACCACACTGCTGCTGTTCCCCAGCATTACAGCAGTCTGCGTGCACGCACAAACACACACACACATGTATTAAACACACACTGCTTTCAAAGAATGATTTGTGTGTGACTGTTGTAATTCAGCGATACTCACAGAGTTGAGTGTGAGCTGCAGATTGAGTGTTCCCCCGGTGGCTAGCGTGTGCAGGGGGTAGGTGAGCAGCGTGGGGTGTGTGTTTGTGACGCTGACGTTGGGTCCGCTGGCGGGGGTGTACCGCAGCGACAGAACGTCCACCTCCTCGTAGAGCACGGGGATGCTCCACACACACGCAGGCTCCAACGGCGGCGTAACCGGTGATGCTGAGTCATCGATTAAGGCGACCGCGGCTGGAGCCAGTGAGCTGTTGCCCGCTGATGTGGAGTTGCTGGAGCTGCTGTTTCCACGGAGCTTCTTAAAGTCATCGTCTGCTTTAAGGCCGACACTTTTGGGCTTACAACCCACTGACGAAGACACAAATGAGAACAGAGTTGTAGATTAGAACAGATATTTAATATATGTGAAACTTAAATTCCAGACATGCATCTGTAGCCACCTGTGTAGTTTGCGATGATACTAAAGGTCACAGTGCGGTTGTCTTGGCTGCTGTCAACGACAACTCGTAGCCAGGTGTCCCAAGGTGGGTTAGGCAGCACAGCGGAGCAGCCAGTCCCGGAGCAGTTCATTGATACTGGGCCCTGCTGCAGAGAGGAGGAGCCCAGCCTGACGACCAGTGAGCAGTTCCCAGTGTCGGCTCCCTCCCCTGAAGAACAGTCCGCCACAGACACGGAGAGAGAAGAGGCAAACTCTGGAACATAGAACCTAAGAGACGCACACAAAAACATTACTCTGTACAGTATAAACCAGGGTTTTTTAACCGGGGGTGCGCGGCGCCCTGGTGGTCTGCGACGGCATTGCAGGGGGTCCGCGAAATTCGCTTTGATATTTCCACACATTTCCAGATTACTCTTGAATATCGTGAAAAATATCTAAAATAATAAAAATATGTCTAAAATAATATAAAGGTGCTGTGGATCATGAGGTTAAACTTAAGTAGGCCTCAATTGTTTGTGTGATATTGTATGATTATCATTTGTGACATATTCTGCATTACTTTGTCTTCTTCCCTTTTCAGTTGTAGCCCCAGTTTATGTTGATTGTTATTGATCACCGTTACTTTAACGTTCTCTCAACATGTCAGCTAAATGTCTTACATTTAATTCATGAACATTTTATATTGATGTACATATGGTTCTGAGATGCAGTACAACTACAAACTGCATTTTAATTTGTTTTCAATTCTTAAGCACTTAAAATCAACCGTTTTTGTTGTTTTTTAAACAGATTTTTCTAGATTTGTTTGAGGGTTTTAAATAAAACCAACATGGAAAACCAAATGTTAAAACTTCCTTAGGCACGCGCGCGTAGGCACATCAGGATTACTTTCTAGTCAAAATGGTGGTCCCTGGGACAAAACCAGTTGAAAACCCCTGGTATAAACTAATGGGGGGGAAAAATACATCCGTATCAAAAGAAGAAATACGGGAATGGGAGGTGTGCACTACTTACTTAAGGCGAGCCGGTCTGTCAGGTGCGGTGGTCTGTTGGAGGAATGTGCCCTGCTGTAAAATGGGTGTGTCCACCGCTCTCCTGATTGATAACTGAGGCTGGAAGAAATAAGCGCAGGACGGAAAACCCTGACAGACAAAGAGAGAGAGAGAGAGAAAATGTGTTTAGTTAAAAACAGATAAGAGTCATGAGTCAGAAGGTAAAAAATGTATGCAACTAATTGACACACACAAAAAATGTAGAAGAAGGTAACATTTAAGATAGCCATTTTCTTTTCTTTTTTTTCTGCCATGGTAAATACAACAACACAACAATTAATGTGATCCTGCTGCATAAACAGAGTCAAGAAGATAGAAGACAGAAGAATGTGGTTTAGCTGCTTTGCAAAGGAAACAATCCTCCTAACCGTCTGATCCAGTAGAACAAGTTGGGGTTTACAAGTGAAGCATTACTGGAATACTGACACCTTATCAGTTCTACGTGATGAAAAAAATCACTCTAAGAAAACCTTCAGACTTAGAACAGCAATAAAAATATCAGATAATATCAAGGGTCAAGTGTTCAGGGGTCGATACAAACCTTCTGCTCGATGCGCCCGTCATCCTGAGGCAAGTGGGCAGCGACGTACCAGTCACCGGGGGCAGGGTCGGAGTGGTTGAAGGTTATGAAGCTGTGTAATGCTACTGGTAGGGTCAGAGACAGGCTAGGACTCCATAGTGTATCATTAGGAAACACTGAACCTATCAGGTTTATAACTGGAGGGGCACCCCATCGAATATGGCTGCAAAAGAGAGAGAGAGAGAGACAAATTCAACAGACATGTTTGAGCAGAGAAACGATGGTGTGAAGAGAGAGAGAAATAGGTCTGATTTCACTAAACAGAGAATGAAAATGATCACAGCAGAAGTCGCCAAACATCAGGAAATCAATCAGTGGAGGAGAGAGCATTCCTCTTACACGGTGACGTTTTTCTGTCCACAATGGAAGTTCTGGAGCTTGGTGATGGAGAACAGCCAGCGAGCGACGGCGGTTTCCTCAGGTATGTGAAACCTCTGCAGCCTCACGTTGCCATACCAACCGTACTTGGACAACTTCTGAGCTGGCTTGGTCGAGAGCTCCGACACGAACGTCACCTGTCCATCTGTGGGGCAGAAGGTTTTCACTGATTGTAAATATACTAATTACAATCGTATAACAATGAACTCCTGTAACTTTGAATTTCATGCACAGAAACGATATTCTACTGTCGGCATTCAAGTTAACATATGTCTATTTAACAGTGCAGTGCATCTAGAGTAACTCTTTAACTAAACAGGTTGAAAACACTGCAACTTATTTAACAATTCATATGCTGATGTGTATTTTAAATTATTATTTTTTTGCCTATAAAATGACAACAAATTGTTCAATATGATAGTTATAACTGTCCACGGAGCCAGGTGACAATATAAATGTCTTGTTTTGAATGGCTGATGGCACTAAACACCCACAAATATTCAGTTAATGTCATGTGTGACAAAGACAAGCATCAGATCCTCATGTGTGAGAGACCAGACACAGACAACTTTTTGCTGAAAAAAAGAAATTCATACAATAATATGATCCTTAAAAATCATCTGTTGACTGACTTACTATTCATTTGTTTTTTAGGGCCTGAGCACTGATCAAAGGTCAGGGAGGTCCCTATTGTTATTGTAAGGATTATTATTCTTCTTATTATTATTATTCAGGCAAATGAATTGGCTTTTTGAGGGCTTTAACATGCTCAACTTCTTACCAAAATTTGCAGAAAGTTAGAAAGTGGTGAAAATTTACGTATTCTGAAGGAATTTTCAATGGGCGTCGCAAAATGGCTCAACGGTGCCCCCGAGACCCCTGGAACGTGTTCACATTGACCGGTCTTCACAAAAATCGATATACAGGTGTATCATGACCAGACAAACAAAAAAGTCTTTAGTTGCAATTGGAAAAACACAACAGGAAGCCTGCTATCTTGCATTTAGTGGCCATTTTGGCCATATTCCACATTTTTACTTTGATGTACTTGTACCAGGGTTTTCATCGGATCAACGTCAAATTGAGATGAGTGTCATCACAACAAGATGGAGATAAAAACTGACTGACACATTTTTTTTTAAATTTTGGTTTGTATCTGGAAAATGATAATTGTTTCCACTCCTGTTTCCTTGACTTCTAAGCATTCAGCTTCAGCAGCTGTGGCAGTAAACATGAAGGAGTTTAGATCTTAGCAGTTTAGCTAAATTGAGCTAAAGCTGCAAAGGCTAATCGCAGAGAGTGTAATGGAGCAATTGATAATAATATCATTATTATATATTATTAAAATAATAAATAAATGACCGACCGAAAAGACCATAGAAATGCTAATTTAATGCTAAATGGTTCAAATTGTTTTTGTTGTTTATTAATTGTTGACTGGACCTTGTACGATGCCAGTAATGAGCACAGTCAACTTTGAACTTTAAATAACCAACAAAGTGTTTGACCCAGAAACACTGACACCTCCATGGAGAGACCTTCACAATGAACCGTGGACATGACGCTGACAGACACATGTTCGTGTGCACACGAGTGTAAACAATGTGTCTGTAGCGTCGGTCAAGCGGGGGGGGGCAGTTAGCCAACATGCTAATAGCTACTTTCTGCGCAGGAGAACCATAACAAAGCGCTCACCGCCTCCTGCTGTCGAAGTGGTCAGAGCGAAGAGAAGGAGCCCGCGGAGAAAACAAGCCTCCATGTTTCCCTCGCCACTGCCTGGACCATCACATCGACCTGTTTCCTGTCATGTCACAGCGATCCGGAGCGAATCGTCCTCAAAGCACTTCCTGGTCTCTGTGGAAACACGTGACGACACGACAAACGTCACGGGGCTGCCTTCATGGTCTCTTTGAAATATCAACATCGCACAGTTCGAGTGTATCGAGGACAGAAACAGCCAAAATAATAAATAAATAAATAAATACAGTTAATGTACTTCCACACATATTTTTGTATTATTAAAAACGTGGTGCATTTTTTATTTCTACACTACTGTATTAATTTATTTTTGTATTTGTTTATTGTTTTATTCATTTTACCTTTACACACGCACACTTTGATTCAGCACATTCACACTTCTCCACTAGAGAAATAAATTGGAACCTTCATGACAACATGTCTGTCTTATTTATTACCAAAATGTATACATTAGACTCATCATTGCTTATCAATTTAAGCCAAAACTCTCCCATATTACTAATTTTTTCATAATATAAACTCAAACTGATTTTTTTAGAACATAGCACAAGATGGAGAATGTACAAAGGATATTATAAAGGTTATTCACCATCTATGTTCTAAAATGACTCTTTTTCCCACAATAAAAGAAAGAAGTTCTTAATGAACAGTCTGTAGACTGTATGTGATACTGAAAATCAAATCCCCAAGAGTAAATAACATTTATCAGCCAAGATTGGAGGTTTCTATCATTTATATCAAGGAATGCCATTGTATTTTTAATTTGTTTTGCTTTTTCACTCATAAAATACACATGCAGCAAAAACACAATTAAACAGATTACATTCGAAATTAAGAAAGCAATGACAGAGTTTGCATTATTTATTTTGAAGCTAGTGCCTCTTGTTTTAGCAAGGCACACTGAGCGTCACTGTGCATTTGTAGTCCCACTGCATTAACTGGCAGCTACAGTATCTGTTGAGGTGCAACGGCTTCAGCTACAGATAATCATAAAAACGTCACATCATCCTGCGACTCCACCCAGCACCACCGAGCGTCATACCCCAGCAGAACAGTGTCCGCAGTTGATGCACTCTCTTGCTCCTCCATCACTTCATTCTGAGAGGCTCTGAAACTCTCCTGAGGCGGCCTGCGCTCTGTCTGAATCTCCCCGGACTCTTGGGTAAAACCACTAATGTCTGCTTTCACTTCTTTTCTTGCCTTTCTAGACCTGAGCAGAGCTCTCTTGATGGTACCATCTTCAGCTGTGTCCACGTCATGTGTTTGTGACTTTTGTAAACTGGCACTGACCAAACCGTTGGCAGCAGGGTTAGGTTCAAACTCAGAGTTGGAAGGACTTGGAGATCTCACTCCTCCAGACTCGGGGCTCTGAACATCCAAGTAGCTCTTGTGGAATGAATCACCATCATCATGTTGTGATCGATGACCTGCGTAGTCCTCGCCTGTTGTTTCAGTCAAATCTTGAGGGAAGGTCGGACTCTGGCTCTCCCTGTGGGAGAAACACTTGGAATATTGAGTCACATCTGGACTAAAAACTCCAAAATGCATATCCAGCATAATTCAGCTAATGTATTTTGTATTGGGTGGTTTACTGCAGAGCAGCAGGGAAATAAATTCGTTCAATTACTATTTCAGAAACTCAAATTTCTTGTTTCAAGTCGAGAATACATTGCATGGACACTTGGTAATGATGGTTTACATCAGTAGCTCAAGCACCTTCGTTCTGTATGTCTGACTGCCTTAACTTTTGTTCTATTTTATCAATTTTTTTGACCTGTATTAACTCTGTATGCAGGCTTCTGTAATAATTTCCTCCCATGGGACAAATAAAGGGTTATGTTAATCTTAATCTTGAAATCCAGCAAAATATGCACTTGAAAATAGATGTCTGAGCTTTCCCCCCAATATGAGAAAAGGTTTGTCCATTTGAAAATTTACTTTGAGAAAAATGTACTTATTCTTGAATGAGTATATGAGGAAAAGTAAAGAAAATGTATAAGTACCCAGCCCTACATCATTATAAATGCTGACAAATATATAGAATATTTCAATAAATTACAGGTTCATGGGTCTCTGGATAGACAGTATATGGTAATATTGCATGTCATATTAATTGTAATATTTTGTATCATGTAATTGTACCTACATTTTGGCTTATCTAAGTGCACGTTTTCAATGAGAGCCCCCCTCCGACAGATGATCAACTCTACCTGCAGGGCGTCACAGAGGGCCCGTGCTCCTCTATAGTGACCAGGCTGCTCAGGCTTCCTGTCAAGCTGCCGCCGCCACTGACCAGAGACCCCCGCTCCTCCATCAGCCACCGCATGGCCTCGATACCCTCGTGCACGGCCAGCAGCTGCCGCAGAATCTTCACATCGGCAGAGCGCAGCTTTCTCTGCATGGAGAATTAACAACTTATCAGCGATGCATACAATAACATGGTTGTATGAGGGGACCTGACTGACTAAATCATATATGTGTTTGAACCTGAACTTGATCTAAGCAGTGGGGGGATGTAACAAAGTACATTTACTTATTTACTGTACTTAAGTGCATTTTTCATGTATCTGTGCTTTACTTTTGTAGGCACTTTTACTCCACTTGACATACCAGCAAATATCTGTACTTTCTACTTCACCACAATTTTAAAAAGCCTTGTGTTGCATGCTTGAGGTTAACGGCAAGAGGTTAACATAGACTTTTATATTTTTAGAAGTAAGAATTGATCCACAGATCCAATCCGAGCAGGGAGGTAAACCCCGCCTCCTGCAGGAGCATAACTATTGAAGAAGAAACACCTGAAATGGATTCGGAAGAGGCGGAGACTCAGCCATAACAATGTAGGGGATTGTGTCATTAAGGAACAGGTTACACTGCACAAGTACTTTTAATTATGTAAAAGATGACCTATGTTTACTGAAGTAGAAAAGCTTATATGTGTACAATTCTTTGTCTAGTTATTTGTATTTTACATAAGCAAAATGATTGAGTACTTCCTCCACCACTGGATGTGTGTTTGGGTTTTTAGTGGGGTGCCTAGTCCTTATCATGGGCCCCCTTTTATCTTGGGGCCCCCCGGACAGAATGCACTCTATCCCCACCACTAGTGAGGCCCCTACTAGTGCACTCATTATACATCACGGAAATACTGTAACTGAGAGGCACATGGGGAGAGAATGAGCAAAGGAATCCAGTCAGAATGTGCAGAATGAACAGAGGTGAATGGGAGAGGAGCCAGGTGAGGGGTGTGGTGGAGAGACAGCGTCTGTCATTAGAAATACAAATCCAGAGCAGGTGAAGTGATCACTGAAACAAGCTGCACAGGTTTTGTCACAGTGGAAATATGGGGAGATGAACAGGTACATTCAACTCAAACTCTATACACACTCACAGCTTGATCATCTAGCATGTATTAATAGAGTATATATTATGTGAAAAGTGAAAAGCTGGGAGTTTTACCATCTCTTGTTTCAAACAGCTGATCCTGTCAGAGAAGCTTCCACTGAAGGCAGAGCTGTGGTCTCCCTTGTCCCCCTCATCACACCTGCAGCCGTCCCCACAGTCCGCAGCCTCCCTCATCCACATCAGAAGACTCTCCGGTGTTTTCCTCCCGACCTTGTTTTCCACCTCCCTCATCTCTGGAAAGAAATCCCGGGGGCTCTCCTCTCTCTCCATGGCAGCCCTTTCACCTCCAAGTAATCCAGTGGAGACGCTTTGGATGGAGAAGAGTTTGTGCGTAAAGTCACTTCACCTTTAACTCAAAGAGGCACTCGCACGCACGCACACGCACGCGCACCACACACACACACACACACACACACACACACACACACACACACACACACACACACACACACACACACGCCACAATAAAGCACGATCTCGATCAGACTTGCCACAGAAGCGCAGGACGAGCAGTGAAAACGCTGGAAATGTGAGCCCGCGACTCGTGCGTCCTGCTGACTGCTGGGACCATTCACGCTGCTACAGAGGAATTGCTGGTGTGTAACCATGTACATCATGATGCTGGAAAGTGGAAAGACTCTTTGTGCGGAACAATGGAGGGAGTATCACTCCAGCAGGTCACATGGAGAGGCGTCAGTGGCACCTGTGCGCTACAGGAGCCGCTGCTGCTGATCACGTTTAAATCCGTGCAAGTCAGTTGTGTTTGTTTTACGCCAAATCACAACATAGAGAAACGTAGCAGTTCATGCACTTGGTGACAGAAGACAAACATTTTTTTCAAGGGAATCTGCCTCGTCCGGTGGGGTCACCTGTTACCTGGCCTCATATTAACGCCCTTTAAAAGCAGGGCAACAGTAGAGAAATGTGGAAGAGAGAAACATTTGGTGACAAGTAGTTGTATGGCTTAGTCAAACTGAAGTCTATGTTTTTATGTTCTAGTTCTTTATTGCCTTGTTACTTATTAACTTACTTTTATAAGATTAGAATTTTTATTGTTGCTGATTGAAAAATAAAATAAAGCAGTAAAAATGAAGGTACAATGTTATGGAGGCTTTGATAATCACATCCCATATCCTACTTTGCTATGTTAGCAGGGCCAATCTGAGTATTTTATCCTGGGATCATCGCTTATTTCTACAACATGTCCACATCATTAGTGAAGAGAACTTGAAGAGTCAGATTATTCTGTCGCCCCCCCCTCCCCGTTTTTCCCTTGTTCAAATTCTTCTGAAGTGAGATATGCTTCAATTTTAATTCTTAATGGTCGTAAGTGGAAAGACTCTGATTTTAGACACAGAGATGGGTCAAATAAGCAGCTGACATCTGCCATCCACTCAAATAGATTATTTATTTTTATTCGCCTGTCATCTTGCCCCATATTAATTCCTGTAAAACCAGGGCAGCAGTCATGGGAGCTTCCTGCATCCTCTCGACGGCGGTTAAGACTTTGTCTGAAAATACATTTATGATGCTTCACCAGTAAGAAGGTGGGAGGGAAACCACCAGGAACCTCTATTGTTTTATAGACAGGTTTTTCTATATATTCTCTCTATCTCTATATTGTATAGTGTAGAAAAAATACAGGTCATAATACAAATAAGGTTATGTATATATATATATATTTATACATATATGGATACTAGCATACCTACATTCCTAAAATCAAAAATACAAAAAATTGCGTTGTTATTTATATAAAAAAAACAGGAAGGTAATCATTTAATCGTGTATAACAGGTAATTACAAAACTGACTAAAATTAAATAAGACAAATCCAAGAAGCAAGGTCATTCACACAAGATGAGTAACAAAGCCATGATATCTGAAGAGATTATATACATTTGGTTTGAGGTAATGATAATTGTCACAGCATCTTATTATTCTTAAGTTTAAAATCTAAACTTAAACATAGGAGACATTATCGTTCCCTTCACACTCAATGTTGCAGAAACATATTTGCCAGCGAAATTCAAAAGGCTTGTTCTTCGCTATAATGGCCTGTAGATGGCAGCAGACATTTAAAGTTTCCGGGCACCCGAGTGTTCGATGACTTTCTCAGACAGTTGAACAATCGAGCCATCATTTCTGCACCTCTAGGAATTCATTCATTAAATCTTTTTTGCTTAAGCGTACACAGATCAAGTTTCACCAGCGAGGCAGTCTAACTCACAGCTACCCTGAAAACTGAGCCAAAGTCAATACTCTGAGGTCATCTCATCTGTTGGAGAATCATAAAGAATATGCTTTCTGTAATTTTATAGGAGTCTGGGCCATTAATTGTCCAGATTTATTGAAAAATAGGCTCACCACTGCGGCGAACACGTTCCATGATTCCTTAAGAGAGAAGCCTAATAGAGAAAGGTAATTTTTCATACTTGACTCTGCATTCTTGTAATTTATTTGACTAAAAAAGCAAGTGAGAAGCTGAAATATGAAGTGGATTAAAAAAAAATTTGTTCGTGCAACCCCAGAGGGTGCTGTAAAATATTACCCACATTTAAAACAAGTGTTGTCGGGGCAGCTCAGACCCCGAGGTCAGTGTTACATGAGGCGGAGGCTAATCGTAAAAACGTTTCACACAGAAAGAGTTATGTTTTTTATGAGTCAGGGCCTCCAACTTCCAGTTTTAGGGAAATCATAAACTTTCGCAAACATGACAATATGGAAAAAATGTGAAACTCATTGAAAGGCCAGCATTATGAGTAGATAAGATTTTACTGCATCTGTCAGTGGAATTAAATGTGATTTACCCTGAATCATGAAGAGGATGTGGGGTGCAGTTCTTCTGAAACTTTGCCAAACCATGTGACGAGCAGGGTGATGGATATGAAACCACAAATCAGTGATGTGGACTGCGTCTGCTCAAGTCTTGAGCCATCTTAATCAGATATAGATATTTTTAAATCCTCGTGGTTCAGCCTGAGTCCCCTGTGAGTAAGCCTGAAGCGTGATGTTGTGTGTTTGCTCGCACGCAGTCGAGGGTCAGAAAAACAGCATTGCGTTACAAATGAGGCCAGTGGGCCAGGAAATCCTTCAGGTTCACAGGGTCTGTGGAAGGTCCGCACATGCAAACAAAGCCAATCAGGGAGGGCTGGGACCCCTGGATTTTTTAAGCACAATTAGGAAAAAAGTTTCCCAAGAAAAAAAGCTCTTCAGAGTGGAAATCTACAAGTCAAATATACACTACATGGGGAGTTTGAGAACACTTGAGAACATTTTTTAGTTTTTTAAATCAAAGCATTGAGCAGACTTCACCTGCCCTCAGAGATGAGTTCAACATTTTGAGGAATATTTCACTTTCTAGCTGGGATTTAGATTTAGACTGGCAACAGATCCCTGTTTGCATGCTTCATTAGCCTGCAAATTAGCTGAGCATAAAGTTTAGAAACAGGCGAAACAGCCTGGCTCAATTCCAAAGGGAACAAAATCTGTTTATAAGCAGCTCCAAAACTCTGAAACTAGCATGTGTATCTCATCTGTTTATCCAAAGACTGTATATAGTAATGTACGACATGACAGCTCCCCACAAGTGAGGCCAAATCATCTGGATGAGCCCCTGGTGGCTGGCTGTAGTACGGGTCATAAACCCTGTCTCCTCCATGTTAGTGGATGGGACATGGATCAAACTAAAATGGGTTAAGTATACGGTAAATACATTTTTCCTCACTAATAGTTTCAGTCTCTGAGCTAGTTCTTATTACACAGATTTTTGTTCCCATGTTCATTTTCTTAGCAAGTTTGGATTCATTACTTATTTGATGCCATAAAAATAGATGTTGAAATGTCAAGACTGACAGCTAACATGGACTCACGATTGGTCAAGCCCCTGTATAGGCGGCCAGGGCGGGACCTTGATACAACAGTTCTATCCCCTGATCACTACTGTGCAGACTCTGGCTCCAAATGCACAAGATGGCAGCGTTTGAATCTGGGGTATTTAGGCTTCATATCTTTATAGTGGGAGGAAGGGGAGGTGCCTCGTCTGTCTTTATTAACAATGGTCAATGGTCAGTAAAAACATAAAAACGAAAAAATAATAATAAGTAAGAAACAACAGATGATTTGATGAGGTAACTGTATCCTATGGGCACTGTATGTTGGTCCTGACCAGCAGTGTCTCAAGGAAATCTGGCTCTCATTAAGAAATTGTCCCACACATTAAGTGGGGGGTCTTTTTAAATCTGTTTTTAACAGTTTGGTTTTCCTACTGAGAGACAAACAAACTATAACATTTTCATTGCTGAGCTTTAAAGGTACTTGCGTGCACATCATGCTGTTTGGCATGAGCCAGGCAGCAGTTTCCCTGTGTTTCCAGTGACTGTTCTCTGCAAAGCAAACTAGCTCGCTGGAAGTAACTCTATTTTCTAATTTTTCACCCAGCAAGAATAAGCAAATAACCACATTCCCCACAATGTGGAACTTTACCTTTAAGGCTCTAACTGACATCTTATTAATGCGTAAGAAAAAGGCACGAGATTAAAAGAGAATTATGAACTCCCACTGCTCATGAATTTTTAGTTAGGTGATCCCGCTGCTCTGTGCATCTGTTTCCGGTTAGGGAACCTGAAGAGAGATTAAATGAGTGTGGAAAAGTAATGGATCTCATATGTATGGAGAGGCCCATTTACATCCTGTAATTGTGTTGTGTTTATTCAGGCTGTAACATAAACCACAGATCCTGGAGCTGAGAAGAGCCATAAAAACAGTATTTACAGTTCACAGGAGGAACAGCAACAATCCATGAGTTTCTACAGAGAAGGCTCACAAACATTTTAATTACATCAATTGCAAACGCTGGCATGTACTGCAGTGTGAAAGTGCAATGAGAACACAAGCAGGGATGCACACTGTGTGTATGCTGTGAGGCAGGATTCAACACAAACAAATAAGGCGTGCTGTCTGACTACAGGCTCATCAATAGATTCCTGCTGCATCAATCTTTGTTGTTTAAACAGATGGCAGCGGCACCGGAGAGCTTGTGCTGTGCCTGATCGAACGCTTGATAGGAAAGCCCAGAGGAGCCCGTGTCAGAGGCCACAGGGGCCAGTAGATTCTAAGCACATTAACATTCCTGAATAAATAACCCCAGGGAATGTTATTGTGGAGACGTTAAACAGGATTTTCCTCCTAGAGCCCAGGAGAGTGGCCAGGAATCACTCTGGTGTTTCCATCGCCCCGGGTGAGGAGGATCTCAAGGACCCCGGTGCCAGAGAGTAGATTTTTTTAAACCCTGTATACGTCCCATCCTTTCTCAAAATGATAGAAATTGAAGTGCATGGAAGAAGTCTGGTAATTGTGGTTTAATCTTCCTTTGGAACAGGGCGTGCTTGATTCTCATTTTCATTCTATTGTTCCTCATTCTTCAACACATCGGAATCTTTGACTCACAGTGAAACCGTCAACAGCAAAACCACTTTAAAAAAACAATGTAATATATTCTTCCTTTTTATACAATCCTGCAATCTTGACACACGATGGGTTTCACACTTTTTAAACACATCATCCGTTGTATAGACCTTCACTATGACCAATAGTGTGAAGAGGTTGAATTCAAGCTTTGTCGTAGGTTCTCTGGAAAATGATCTAATTCACATATAACTTCCTTTTTACATATTTGAACATTTAGGTCAGGACTGAAAATACTTTTTTATTTCCTTGTCTTTTAATTGTCATTTTAAGACGTTCTAACGGTTCTTAAAATATGTTCTGTTCTCATTTTTAAATCATTTATATGCTATATAAAGCAATTTGAGTGAATTTCTATTCGGAAAGGTGCTATACAAAAAAGAAAAGTGCAATTATTGTGATTATGATTATTATTTTGAGATTTATTTGGGAGATTTGCACTTCTGGGCCTCGGTAGGTTTATTGCATTTGATGTACAATGTACATACGCTCCAACAATTAATACTAACACACATAAAACTAATGCAGTCTAATACAACAGCCTGCAACAAATATTTTTATTGTTAAGTGTCACCACACATTTTGTTACAGTGGAACGAAGCCTGGTCAGAAATGTTTCTATTGTATTTAGACCATCGTTGATACAGATGAGGTAAAACAGGAGCCAATATAACCCCTGAATGACATCTCAGACCAAATTACATTTAACTTTCACGTTATTAATTATATATATTGATTATTACTACTCAGGCTGCCTCATTAACATCAACAGATAACAAATACTGTATCAATACACTGTCCATGGGACCATGATGCAATCAATACATGCAGAAACTACATTAAGCATGTCATTTTACATTGATTATATATTCAATACTACATACCTGAACTACATATATGCTATATTGATAGATGTACAACAACCACAATATTGATTCAAATCCTAATCAATAATGATTCTACAGGGAGAGAATATAAGTGTATCAATCGATGCTGTATCTCATTTTAACGATAACCATCAATTGTCCTCCATTCTCGTTCTGTATCTCCATCAAGTTCCGAGGGAGATGCCTGGCGCTTCAGTTGGTAAACACTCGGTTGTCTATTCTCTATGTCCACCAGCTTTTGTCCATCATTGTTTTTCAGCTGTTCAGGTCTTGACTGAGGAGAAGTGTAACCTTGAATCAGGTGGAGTACAGTAAAAAGTAATGATTTGGAGCTAAAAGAGGCTAAATCACCTCCCAGTGCTGAGTGGGGACTACAGAGTTGGGGTTGATCCCTGTGGGATTGACAGTATAAGTCACATTACACTTAGTGATTTGATCCATTGTTAAAAATATTGATCAGAGCAACTTCAGATATTATGTATTATTCAGAACAGACCTTCACATGTCATTGTGTCCTTGATGCTTCCCATTACTTTCATATTCAAGCTTAATCCAATTTTACTAAGTCAGTATTTAGAGTGTCATTAGTATTTTTACAACTATAAACACATCATTCAATTTATAGGTTAATGTGTTAAGATACTTACGTTCAAACTACCATCTACCAAGTTTCACTTTTTATGGTTGGGGGACACAAGCCCATTAACAGAAAACAGAACTGCAAAAACACACAACGGAAACACAATACAATGACATTGAAAAACAACAGAGGTTGACAATGAAGCGAGCAGAGTTTCTTTATGCAGTGGTTTTTTGTTGTTGTTTGAATGTCGAGTGAAGGTCACACATGTTTTCTTCTTTGGCCGCTCCAATCACCTGTAGTAGCACTGCTCATTTCATTGTCATCTTCCACTGTCGCTCACTCTGCGTTATGGTTGTGTTTCAGTTGTGAGGCTTTTGCGGTGGTGGCTGTTGCATTGGTGTGGTCACCTCTGCATGCACTAACTCATGTTTATTTGTGGCTGTTGCAGAGAAACAGCAGCAGAAGACATAACAGAGCACTCACACAGTACGTTATGTGTATATTCAATTTGTTAATTAATTTGCTCATCACCATTAAACAACCCATCAAACAGCTCGGATGATGTGGATCTAAACGAACGCCCCTGCAATTTAATAGCTCCACTTCTTCTCGGAGTCTGTTATTGTCAAATCCCTGATGCTCTCTCCCCCTCACTCTCTCGTGCGTGCTGTGGTGTCAGAGACGCCTGGGGGAGGAGGCAGAACCCACTGACAGGATTCCTCTGGATCAGCCTGAGGCTCCGTTATACTCCAGCTCGCCAGATAGGACCAGAGTCCACCCGTTCCCTCCCCTGGTGAATCATACATTCCTGATGCTGGAGGTCAGCATTAAGGAGGAGAAGGAGTACAGCTCCAGACACATTGATGTTTGTGTGTAATATAGTGCCGTACTTGATTGGGTGATTCTTCACTTTAAGGCATGGGGAGGCATTCTGTAAGCGATATTTCTCAGAGTTCATCGCCTGAAAGGTCACAACCAAACGCCGGCTGAATTACGTGAGAAGAAAAGCGAACAAGGTCAAAAGCCTCTGGCCCTACGCCAAAGGAAATACAGTTTTAGTGAGAATGAGTGCATGTGGTTCACTTGAAATTTAAAGTTAATCACTGAGGTAAAGTTATACCCCATGTTGCTCTTTGCTCCATTATTTTCTTTTCTCAATTTTTCAGTCCTGTCCCATGCTGTTACTCTGGTTTCTGACTGAAAACACACAAGGCCCTACACGAGGGTCCTGGGACTTTGCAAACCACATTACAGTGTACGGTACATGCAAAAACATTCACATTTGATTGACACATTAAATCTTTGTTATCTCTCCACTACCTTATCATTTGAGGGCCCGAGGAAACGCAAACCCTCCTCTGTATACGCTGACATGTTGCCTCACTGGTGATAGGAACCACCGTGACCCACCTCCAGGAGCCTCCTCACGTCAGATACCGAACAACATGTGGCACGAGAAGATAAAGAGCCTCGCTGGGGAGATGTTGCTGTACTGTCAGCAAATGGCTGCCGGTGCCAGGTGAGCATATGGACTGCATCAGAGCACGCTGCTCGCGATGTCTGATGAAGTCAATGTTTGTGTTCTGTCAGCAGTATATCCTTCTTGGCCCCTTTCCCGTGGGGCTCCTTGGGATACATGTGGGGGTAATTTGTTCACATTCTTCCGCAGAAAAAGAAATAAGAGAGGGAAAATGGCCTTGGGATTTTGGGGCTGGAAAGCAGTTTGAGAGGTTTGGCCTCAGTGGGGGTCAGGGCCGGGTCTAGGCAGGGGCAAGAGGGGGCCTGGCCCCCTCAAATAAATGTTGTGCCCCCTCAAACTAAATCCCAATTTATAATAATAATAATATAATAAAGCACAATGCCCCCTCAAGATTTGTGGCTGCCCCCTCATACATGCCTGTCTAGACCCGGCCCTGGTGGGGGTGCACATCTTTAGTGAAAGCAGAGAACTGGGGGTTTCTGTGACAAACGACTTTTAAATAGCTTCAGGTAACATGATAGCACGTGTCTAGAGATTTAATGGAAGTTGCATGATTGTGTCATCAAAATGGAAACAATACAAAAGTTCCACTGATCTGTGGCCCCTCAACCCTCCAATATCCATAACTCCCCAGAATAGTTGTTGGATGAACTCAACAACATCTTACTATTCTTAGACCTCTGCTGCTATAGGGGGAAATGTTAGGATTTTTGATTTGTTGGCGGCTTTGAACAAAAGGTAGGAAGGGAATCATGAACAAACACAAAAGAATGTAATGGATATTTTCTTCATTCTTGAAATATTACCAAGTGGCATTACAAGAAGGAAAACAAACTAAAAGAGTTCATCCTCTGTGGCACATGAATGGGTCAATGTTGCATTATTCAACTCCACAAAATGTTTTAAGAAACTTTAATCATTTGATTTTTGAACATCTAAAGTAGAGTTAATCAAGAAAATCCCTTCATCAGACAAAAGGTTGTGGTGCTTGTGAGGACTGGTGTTTTAAGGACCAGGAATATTTTCAACAAAGTTCACGGCTGTAATGGTTCCCAGGAGCTGTTACTGAGATATTGTGCCCAGGACAACAGACCGGCCGAGATCACCAGCCCGAGGCCCCGTCACCAGCAATAAAAGATGCTATAAAGAGGGAAGGATTTTGATTGTTAGCTTTGCATCCACGCTGTGACTTTCATGGCCGGCACAGCAAGGGACGCCCACGATGAGATGGACGGTTGAGGTGTTGATGTAGAGCTGGAAAACCTCCATGAGAGAGTCGGACTGCCAACAAAATGTTTGTCATTTAAATCCGAACCCTAAATACACATCTACTCTCTGTGTACATTAGACTGCTGCAGGCTCCGAATCCCGGTTCAGAGCAGCCCCGGCTCCATCTCTGCTGGAGGAAAGGTTGTGATGGCAGAGATTTGGCCTCCCTCTTGATGTTTACATTCTCCAGACACAGGGGAGGATGAAGAGAGAACGAGGGAAAGATGGAAACCGAGGGGGAGAATTACTTACAGCTGTGGCTCTGCAGCCCAAAGTCCCCCCCAAGCCTGAACACTTCTGGGCACGGACACAACATATTATGGCTAACATTTGGGGTTTAGAGTACTTTTTATGAGGGGTGTTTGCATATATTTCATGTGGATGAGTGAGGGGCAGACAATAAGATGTTAAAGGCCTGCTGTCTCCACTTTGCCTTTGTTTCAGTACACTCCAACAAAAACATTTACAAGCGATGAATGTGCATGTAAACAGCTAGAGGGAAATAAGATGTGGTTCATTTCTGTGTGTAAGTGTTTCAGCCAGATAGTGATAGTCCTGCTGACTGTGTGCCATGAGCCAAGTAAAGGAAAACTCGCAGAAACTCCAAGAGCTTGGCACGGCTCAGAAATTACTGGTCTCCTGAGGAGCCAGTCATCATCATGGTGTGATGTGTGTGTCTGTGAGTAAGAAAAAAAAATGCCCAGTGGAGCTGTAATGAGGTCACTTATCAGCGAGGGTATTTGGAGGGTGTGTCTTACTTCCTCTCAGCATCCCTCCATCTGTCAGGCAGAACACAAATGACCTCTGCAACTACTGCCAATAATGTCATGTGGCGTCAGACTGAATGACAGGCTTCAACTCGACTGTTGGAGCAGACATGGCAAACTTTCTGATGCACGCAGCCTTCAGAGTAGAACCAACCAGGTCAAGTCTTTGTCTGTTAACTGATTTTTTCTATAAAAAGATTTAAAAAGAAACCTGTATGTTGATTTTTATCGTTTTTCCTACATAGCCAGACCAAAGCAAAAAATGTAAAAGCCAATTAAGGTTAGACAATAATAACTCTAAGATGCACAAGGAAGTGGTCCATTGTGTTTGTATGAAGAGAGACAACAATCTTAAGCTGCTTTCTGGAATATCTCGGGAGCAGTTATGTGTAAGAACCCTAATGTCAAAGTAAGTTTTTTCCATAACTTATACTGCTAAATGTGGGAAACATCTTGGAATTCGAAGTGAGCAAGTGGGTGAAAAGTGAAAATAAGGAAAAAGAGGTGTGACGCATGTAGAAGATGCCAACGATGTCAACTGGGAAAGACGAGATTGGAGTTTATGATACTGGGTAATGCCGGTGCTGTAAATAAAAAGTTTATGTTGTGTCCTGCCTCCTGCAGGCTCTACCCAGGTATCACCACTTGTCTGAATGTTCTTGACATTTCCCTGTTGTTGTTAAAGTGTCTGAACTGAACAATCTCCTGCTGTGTTCTTCATGTGTGAAAAAGTTTGGACCCAATTTTCTACTTCATGTTTGAAAAAAGGCTTTGGTGAGAGAAGGGATCGGAACTTAAGAGAAAGATAGTGAGTGTGTTTGTGGGTGAGTGTAGAGGGTGAGGAAGAAAGAGAATAACTGATCACTACAGATCAACCGCAACTGTGCTACAGAGTTCATGAGAGGAATTTGTAAATCACATAGGGTGATTACTACACAAATAATAGGGGATAAACTGCGGTGGGAAAACACAACAACTGTTTTCTCCTCCAAACCACATGAAAAGGATCCCACTATTAGAATGTTAAGCACCGCTGATCAAGAAAAAGCCTCTTTGAATCCCAATGAGAAAAATGGGTCCAGCTGAAAACATGAAGAAACATGGTCGGGCCATTTGTCGGTCTGGTGAATACTAAAAACACACTGACGCAGCCTCTATCACTTTCAATTACAGCTGACTGTATCTTTGAGAAAATCTTTGAGCGGTGATGGTTTAATGGAGTGGGTCAAGACTGGTTCACAGAGACAAACATTATGTCAAGCCTTTGGCACTGGATGTGGACGTTTGTTGGACATGGAAACCACCACTCAGGGAATTAAGGGCACTGCCATGTTTGGAAGCAGAGACGTCTTTACACCTTTATTTAAACACTCTGATCAAACACTTGATGTTTGGTTTGGAAACGAGGAAATGCCCGAAAGAGCTGGAGAACTTTACTGAGTTAAATGATAAGCAAAATATCCATGTGACATACACCCTATGCTGTTATATTGTCCCAAATGGAAACATTTGTTCAGAAGTAGTAAAATATCTCATCACAGCACAAGTCAGTCATCATCCTCCAGTGATCTTAAAAGGGTCTGTTCTGCTAAATGTGGCTTTAAAAGACACTGACCTCACAGAGCTCACACACCCGGGTGCAGTCTTGTGCCCAGTTAAGATACTGGAAACAGTCATTGAGTGGTCTTAAAAAAAAAGAAAAGGCAGCTAGTACACAATAGAACTTTATGGCCATAAAAACTAAATAAATCTTGCAGCTTATAGAACTAATCAGCTCTAATCTCCTTCTGGGCAACGTGGCTGATCCACAGTGAAACCAATCAGATTAGGATACCATGGCCCATGGGCACACAGGCCTAAAACCCAGCTCATGATATGCTGGCACAGAACCTTGTGTTCTATGATAAACCTGTGGATGGTTAGTGCTATATTCAGTATGATATATATAGTTTGTAGATATAAAGCACCCAAAAAAGATCATGCAAGGGACTAATGGCAAATTATGCTGGTCCTAAGCATTCTCATATGTGAATGTACTTCGCCACTCTGGCATAGTTTCTGTGTGGAGTCTATATTATTCCAGAGGGCCATTGGGGAGAGGGGTTAAAGCCTGGAATGTACACTATTTCCCTACAGGAAGTTGAGCACTAAGTCTGCCATCACCCCACACCCAGATCTCCACACCACACTTACAGTCGGCTGGCTACTCAGTTATAAAAGAAAAGTCAGAAATACTTCATGTCATGTATGACACAAAATTAAAATATACATCACAGTACGCTGCTCTGGAGCTTTTTTGTTTTATTAAAGACACTTTATCTTTGATACGTCTTACAGTTGTGTTGTACAAAATATCACATGGCATTACAAAAATATTGAACAGGTATTTTTAATAAAAATGTACTGAAGCTGTCTACGTTGATAACTTCGTTGTTTATTCAGATTTTTTACACTTGAAATTCACATGTTGTCAACTATACTGGATGACGTCTGCTAAGATGAACCTCTTTACCTTTTAAAGCAGCATGTTTAACATTTACACAGGTCTTGACACAAAGTCATAGTGGGTGTTTCTTCAAAAGATAAGACTGACAAACACACAAACACACACAACACGGTATTTTACAATGTTAGGGGGCATGAAGAAGGTTCTGATTCTGTATCTGATCTTATTGACATGTAGGAAGAAATTACTAGTTTCCCATCAACGTCAAATTAAAGATTTTCTCAGAGGATGCTTTCAGTCAGTGGTTTTATTTTTTGGCTTAATTTCATTAATATCATGCAAACGTTTCAGCATACCTATTTCTCTAAAATTCAATGAAAAGATTTCCGTCTGATATACACAGCCTCAATGTGTGCCCCGTCTCATTAGAATTAATGAAATATTAAGCAGTTAAATTGTACCAAAATAATATATACATATATGTGTATATATACAGTTTTGCTAAATTGTGCTTTGGTACAGAACAGCTAGTGTACCTAACCACTGCTCTAGTCCCTGTCTTGCTTTAGAGCATGTTAGGCTACATCCTTGTTTTCATTTGAAACAGCATTTTCAGGCTAAAACAATCTCTGTCCACATGAGTGTTTTTTGTCTGTATCAGTTTAAATCTGGATAGTAACTAACACATCTGAAAACGTATACCAGGTGACCAGTCACATACATTGGGCATGTGCGTCAGCGTTTCCAATCATCTCCTTTTCAGACTAAAATGATGCAGACTTTTCAAACTAAAACGTGTCCAGCAGCATCTACAAACTGCTCAGTTTCAGCGGCTCTCTGGAGTATCCTCAACTGAGTTGATGCATTTTCAAAGAAAAACTAAGAAGTGAGGATGAAGCCTAACTGTCTGCAGAGCATTCAGTATATCAGAGGACTTCTTAAGGATGTGAGTGATCACTTTGATTAATGACAGTAATGTACTGATGATGCTGTTGTTTTTCCACAGTGTTCCAGTCTCGAGTTTACATGTGTCTGTTGGAGCAGGTGCCTGTTCTCTGGTTGGAGAGGCACACTTGTAGGCTATAAACACTTGAGTACAGAGACATGACATTAAGACACATCGGCATGTACACACACACACACACACACACACACACACACACACACACACACACACACACACACACACACACACACACACAGAAGGGCAAAACGCACACAGAGACGAACACACACGTGACACACCCAACACTCAGGCGCTCGCACGCTCTGACCTTACACTTGCGAGCAGCCGTCTGGTTCATATAACACAGTCATTTCATTAAATGGCTCAGTGGGGGCTCGTCCTAGCCAGCAGAAAGAGGCCCACGTCCAGCATTTAAACCTTCACTGTACTTTCCACCTACAATAACTCATGTGCCCTACATTATGGACATTACAAAAGCTTACAAAGCTTTCCAAAAGCTTCACTTCAGGATCATTCAAGTGGTGACAAACAGTACTAAGTTGAGCTAAAATAGTGCTATAAATCGCACACATGTACGATGCTTGTGTTTGTATTAAAACCAAACTAAAACAGAATCCTTCCTCAAATCAAGGAATTTGTTGTTTTCGTTGCATGACTTGTTTGCATTAGTTACACAGTGAGTGAGTGGCAGGAATATGACTGTAGCTCCCATTCTGAATGCAGCCGAGGGGAGAGGCTCAGGGCTGCTGCCATTTCTCAGTTTTGTTTCATGTCAGGCGTCGGTCCATGGAAAGGCCTTTTCAGAGTATCTACAAGGCAGATCTCTCTCACAACAGGAGAAGAGGGACGGAAATCCCTGGTTCTCTCCATTTTCCACATTAAAATGTCTGGTGAGCCTGAGGAAAAAGAGGATCTTTTCCATTGAGAAAGGCACGACTGGCTGGACTGTTTTTCCGTAGCCTACTCGCGTTCCTTTGACATGTTCAAGATTCCATATCTGCCTGCATTGACCAGATTGTCGGGGTTTACCTGATCCGGTATTGCCCAGTGGCTATAGTAGTGATTTGAATGGCACAGGTCAGGGTTATATACAGTCAGTTTGCAGTCTTCTCTATGCCATGATGAGATGGTTGCTTCGCTCTCTGATGTCTGCAGGAGGAACAAGATCTTTCTTCACTGGGGTTGGCAGCAGGGTTGAACGCCTGCCTTTGGGTTTGAACAAGTCTGATACACAGAAAACCTGTGGAAGGGAGAGAATAAACATAAATGAGCTTCTAAGTCATCATAATTCTCCTGCTCCAGTTTTCTGTTGGTATTTCCCTTTCCACCAGATACTGTATCGGGTCCTACTTTTTTCTATTTCCATTCTAATTTCTTCTTTTGTTTCATTGTTATGCCAACAACAGCCTATTGTATGAGCCAGTTTACCTTTAAAATTCAAATAACTGCCATAAAATGTTAATTCAGAAACTTTTCTCAGTTAAATCCAGACAAAGGGCTTCAGTGCCTTTGTCAAAAATCTCAGCAAACCCTCATCTTATTTTCAGGCAAGTTAATAATTCAGTATTGTTCCAACAAAATTATAACCATATTCTTCTTTGATATAGCGAATAGTACTCAAGCTTTTATTTCCTCTAAAAATGTATACTCTTCTCCTGAATACTCATTCCTGATTACAACCACAGTGTTTAAACATTAATAAACGACAGACCATATTTCTGTTAATCCAACCACTGGCTCTTGATGGATTTTATAATCGATTTTTTAAGATGCAGCTTTGAGATCAGTTATTCTTTCTTTTCTTTTGACAGATCTGTTCTCTCTTTTGTGTCTTTGAGTTATAAAACCGTCGTACGGAAAGGGTTACATGAATGAAGTTACAAACATTATTACAATTAGATGGAACACAATAAAATAACATTGACATGAGATTAATTCTTAATGGCAGTCTTTAATCTAATATACTTAAATGAAAATAGAACTTAATGGCAGCACTCACTATGCAGTAGGCCACGACGGCTCCTTGTATAAAACCTACAAGGACATCAGTGGGGTGGTGCTTGTGATCAGAGACACGGGACAAGCCGGTGTAGAAAGACATCATGATGAGAGTGAACTGGGTCAGAGGTCGCAGCAGGCGGGCTCCATGCCAAGTGAAGCGAGACTGCAGGTAAAACTGGTGAAGAGACAGAATAGTTTATATAGTTTGCATACATACAGTGTGTATTCACAGTAAACGTGTATTTATATTCAAAACAATTCAGTAACTCACCACCAGATAAAGCATGGTGTACATCGAGAACGACGCATGGCCCGAGAAGAAGGACTTCCTGAGAGACAGAAGTTTATGTCAGTTTTACGACACCTTATAATCTACAGTATGAACAACACACTTCAAACTACACTTTTTTATACAGTATATTACGCTACCTGGCCTCTTGAACTTTGCTCTCTGGCCCCTGACACTGATAGTCAGTGATATAGCCCAGGGAGCAGTTGATAGTGGAGAAGTCTGGTTTGCACACATCAAGGAAGTGTGGGCGCATGCGGCCCACTGACACTTTGGCAATGTCAGTGAAGGACTGACTGATGGCACAGCCGAAGATGAACACGCCGACCTGCTTGTAGAGAGCAGAGATGTAGGGGTTCCCTACAAAAGACTTCGATCCCTCGTTCAGAAAGTAGATCCTGTAGCTTTCTCCAATGATGATCTGAAGGGACAGAAGAGACGGTGATGTCAGTAGAAGTCATGGTTTCAACAAAGTCCCATTCCCAACAATCATTACCCTAATTCCTAAGTAGTTATTTCTCATCTCTTGAGTGCTCAGTGAGAACGTGCTGGTGCAGGACGACCAAAAAAACTTTATGAAGAATGGGAAAGTTAGTGTGATGCTTATGGGTCTCATGTAATTAATTACACAACTGGCCTTTTTTATTATAATGGGAATTAAATAATAACCCTATTTATGTCAAATAATTCCAGAAATGTCTGTCTGAATGTAGCTTGGACATCTCGAGAACCTTAAATCGTATTGCCTTGAATTGTAAAGGGCCCGGGTAAGTGCAATGTTGAATTCGGTGCGATTTGGACAAGCCATATATTCAGATGAGCAGCTGTGGCTCTGACTCATCAACCTGAATGACGTCTTTCCCTAGTGTGTTCGTGAAAATGGCAAAGGAAACTGTTTCTCCAGTTTGGGGTTCTGTGCACTGAGTCAAGCTTCAGTGAACATTGAATAAACAGGTGAACAGCTCTTTGGCAGCAGTGGTGGTGGTGGTGCAGCTTCAGGGTTCTGTGAGTCAGTGGCTCAATTACTGCAGGTCACTTTTACAGTTTCCAAAAGAAAAGCTGCAACCAGCATCACCAGAGGCCAAGAAACCAGACCATTCCAAACAGGTTTTTAATTTCAGAATTCCCCCGATGTTTAATTTTCAGTGTTAGAACATGAGTTGAATATAAATGCAGTTTTTGCTTGAGGTATAACTGGATTACAGAAAATGTGTAGGACACAATATTCATGAAGAAACCCTCAAGCTGTTTTTAATTTCAGGGAGACAGCACTAAGCTCTTGTTGATATTTTGAAAATGTGCATCAAAGTCTAGGATTCTGTGGGGATGGACAGTTGGGACGAGGCCATCCTGAGCTCTGATGTTCAGAGTGGAGAATATAACTCATTTATATGACCGGAATAACTTTTTTTCACGATCAAGATGTTATGATTTCCTCTGAAGAAGTTTTTAAAAAGGGATATTTAATAGTTAACTACGTTGACCTCTGCCGTTTGACTTCTGGTGCAAAACAGTGAGGCGACGTGGGAGGCAACTCAAACTGTCCGGCCATGTATAGTTTTCTGTAAGAGTGTAAATAAACCAACGTCTACCACCGACGATTGAAAGGTGGAGGCTCACTTAGGGGGGAGCTGGAAAGACATAACTCGCAACAGCTGTTCAAACTCAAAATCGCCTTCCCCGAACTGCCATCTCTCCACTGTTGTCTTTTAGCTGCTCACAAGTGACAGTAGTAGAAAGGAGAGGATACAAGTAGTAGGGAGAGTTCCAGGTAGAAAATGGAGGGAGGATAAAGAGCAAAGAAAGAGTAGTACACAAGGAACGCAAATGAGAAGAAAGGAGACGAAAGAGGAAGGTGAGAGGAGAAATGAAGATTTGAGTTGGAGAGAGAAAGTCTGGAGGGAGTGGGGGAGGCACCACTGGTTCTAATCAGCAGGAACGCTGAGCTCGGCAACGTGTCGGATTTTTGGGGGCCAGACTCCACCAGGCCCACGTCGGGGGCACGTTTGTTTTTCACCGCTCCGGCTCCCTCTCTGAAACGTCTCCGGTTTCACAAGGGACGTCTGGCTGTTTTCATGTTAGTATCTCGGTTTCATCAGACATTCTTGCGAGGGGGCGCAGGAATAAGTCTCATTCTTGGAAATGCTCAGCAGAGGGATAGCCCTTAAGGAGATTTAACAAGCTGATAGGGTATTTTGTTTCCACCATCCAGGCCTTTGGAGCCAGCTAGATACGGCCCAGCTGCTTTCAGGCGAGTGAGAGAGGGAGAAGGGGAAGAAAACAGATCTGGTTTCCCTTGTGTGAAAATTAAACCATGTGAACGAATAAATTAACTGGCATTGTAGGAGAAGTCGCTGTTACACTGAAACCTCAGACATAATCATGACGGCTAGACGCTGACTTATGGCAAAAGTCTTGGATTTGACACCATGCCGTTTTTCTGTCTTTTAAAAATATTTGCAGGAATTTTAGAGGTTGTGGCCTTTTGAGTTTCTCAGCTCTTGGAATAAAATGAGGCTCTTAATGACCTAATGTGGTTGTTTTCTGGTTCAGGAAACAAAAAGGTTGGCACAATACTCCCAGGGGGTGTGATGTGTTGTAAAGTCACGTTTTGCCAGGGGAAAATTAGATATTTGGCAAATTCTTCTTGTTTGGGGCCTTTGCCACAATTCCACCCCACCAATTACAGCATTTAACCCAACAACCATTGCGTCAACCATAATTACATGGGGCCGGGACTCCTTCTCACCATGAAAACCCCTGTGGCCCTGATCCCACAGAGCAGTCTGCTCCCTGGGAGGAGAGAGCTGATGGAGAAGTCTTCCCATGAGACGAGACACTGTCCAACTGTGGATCTACCGGGTGATAATGCACATGCTATGGCAGTGCTGAGTCACGCCACAGGGCAAAGTGACTTCAGCCTGATGTATCTAGAATCTACCTTTGCTCATCCACTGCTAACACTTACCAATATGTGGTAGCTAATGCGCTAGTACCTACTTAGAGTGTGATATTACTGAATGTGGGTGTTAAATAGGGCCAAAGAGATACAATGTAATGCATAAGCAATATAACTGTTTATTGAACTTTTCTTATATTGATATCCGTGGAAATTCTATTGCAATGTTTATTGATATAGTTGTATAGCCAAGCCGTCAGATAGTTATTTTCTAAATTATTTTTTTCAGTGTCACTAGAGCTATGTTTGTGGAAGCCAGTTGTTAACAAAGGTTGTGAGCAATCTGTTGTAATCGGGGGGGTTCAAGTTCCACCTCTGAGAAGTAACATATTCAGAATAATTATTTGTTTAGCCTAATGGTTAAGTGTACAGGCTGTGGACATATCCTCACTGTTTTCACCCAGGAGATTTGAAACAAAATACATTTCAACACATTTTTTCATTTCTCTTTAGACCCCTTGTTAAGTACCCTTGTTATGCCACCTTTGCTTCACGGCTCTCCCTTGTGATCTCCTCTAGAGCCGGAATTAAAAGTGGAACAACAATGCCCCCCTATTCCACGTTCATACCTTTTACACAGAATAGCATAGGTGAAATAAAGCTGCAGCATTCTCGCCTCGAGCACTGTGTGTAAAAGTGTGTCTTTTATCAGCGGAGCCATCTAAAGCCCCTGAAGTAATGCCCTGAACAAATGTTGTTGACTGGTTGTTATCTGTGCTGGAGCCAATCACATCGGCTGATAACCCAGGTATGGAGAGGTGTTGTTACAGCAATCGTGAGAGATAATCTCAGTTTACTCCAACAGTAAGTTAAGTGTGATGGATAGTGCACTCTGATCACGAGTGCAGTGGTAAGGTGTATGGTTTGGTTGAGAAAAACATGAACACAGGCTGCTATTGTACTTAATATATACAGTTGTCAAATATCTTCATTGTTTGAAATCTTACAATTATCATAACCCCATTAGAGCCACCTATTGGAGTGTCTGAGAAATACTATGATGCACCATGAACTCAGGATGGGACATGATTTAAGGCGTCAGTGTGTGCTGCTAGTAAAGGTGAAGGCTGCTGAAACAACAAGAAGTGATGGCATTAGGGAACAAAGTGTGAGGTGACTTACAGAGAGGATGGTGATAAGAATGCCAGCAGCGCTAAGCACACCGTCGCTAATGGTGTCTCCCTTTTTGGCCGGGTACTTGATGGACTCATCGTCGCAGTAAAAGCCTCTACGGTAAGGCTGAACAGCGCTGGTCTCAATGACCAAGAAAGGCAGGCCGGCTGGTGTGAAGAAGCAGTGAGCGGCACAGAGAGAATGGGGGTGGTGGGGATTGATGGGTGAGGGAGGGAGAGGGAGAGAGAGAGAGAGAGAGAGATGGAGGTGGTGGGTTAATGAAATGCAAATTACTGGGGTCACAGGTACAAGCGGGAGGTAACAAGGGAACACCTGGGACTGGCTCAATTCATCGTGTGGCTGTTATCTGAGACTAATCAAGAAATAATGACTCCAGGTTTTTTTTCTGAAATTAGTATCAACTGGGCCTTGAGAGTACATCTTTATAGGACCATTCCTGTTTTTAGTTTTGTACGTCTCAGCCATGTATGATTCACTTTACTGCCAACCATCTTCCAGAGCACATCATTTATCGTAATACCTAAATACTGCTTCTTCAGACTGCCAATGTTTCCATTAATTTAATAATAATAACAATATTACAATGAAGTGGCAGACACTTTCTAACACACGAAGGACACAAAAAAAAACATAAGAATACAAATATCTGACTCTAAACGTCTATATTTACCTGATATATCAAATACTGTCTTGCAGGAATACAGGTTACTAATGACACATATCAGAAGCAAAGCATAAGGCCTGAACTTAAAGCCCTAAGATTACAAGAGGTAAAAAAATGAGTCTGAAATTTACAAAGATGTGCTTTGGAAATGGTTGGCAGACAATGTGCAGCACACAGGATGTACAACAAAATGGATGCACCACTGCGTGCGGGTCAGATCCAGTCGAATCAATCATAACTTCCCGAGGTGTCTCAAGCCAACCATTGGATGAATTGACAGTGTCCCAGCAAATGCTCCCCTGGTTCTCTCGCTGCACCAAACCAAGACTTACTGAGGCCACGGGCACAGAGACGCCCACGGCTGTGAGCACGGTGTTGGACACTGTGCTGCTCTTAGAGGGAAACCTGATGCTGTCGTCGCTGCAGAAGAATCCTCTTTGGTAAGGTGGAAAGGGAGATTTGTGCAAAAACACGGCAACGAGCAACACTGCATGGTTGGACAGATATATGATGAGCGCAGGTCAGACCAGAATGAAGCAAAACAGAGGACAACAACATCGGCACCAAGACAACACACAGAAGCACATGAAAGGCACAGACAAATAGAAATAGGACACTCATACAAACAGATACAAACTCTAGACAGACATAAGTTATTAATCTCATCCAGTTTTCTAAACTGACACTGATGCTGTCAAAATAAGATAAACAAAATAAAATCAGTTGGCATAAATGCTTAAATCAAAGTTTAAGATGTAAGTGAACCTTCATGCCTAGAATAGCATCAATTCATTTCTAGATTGTGCAAGAAGGTTTGGATGTGTCACGCTCATAAGAGAGACCATCGCTGCTGACTGACAAGAAGAAAAGAATAAAACACACAAACAATATCAGTCCTCCTTCCTTTCCTGCCGAGGCTTTCAAGTGCACTTAAAAAGGCCCACTAAGATGCCTTGGGGGGGCCGGTAGGACGGTGGGGGTGGGCGGTTGTCTCCGTCTGATCAGTTCAGTGTGTTAAAGTGGCAAAAAAGATCTTATTTATCTCCCAACAACAAACAGAGAGTGGGCGTGACTGGGATGCAAGGACAGCTTATTCACAGGAGGACTTTGAAATGGGAGTGTGGATGTGTGGTACCCAGGAGATGCCTCCAATCTGTGGCAGAATTCTGGAAAACACACTTTCAAATCACATCAATGTGGCATTTAAGTGATGTCGGAGCATTCCAGTCGCCCTTTGAATAAATCTGCGATCTGCCAATACAAAGAAAAGCAAACACCAGCTCTCTCGCTCACACACGTTCTCTTCCTCCGTCTCTCGCTGCCTCAAAAATGCGGGAAAAAAAGCCACAGGGGTGAAGAGGTCAGCGCCAAGAGGGGCTGCTGAAGGCAGGATGGTGGCGGGGGTGGTGGTGGTGGTGGGGCAGGATTTCTTAAACCACATGTCAACAGTCTTCAGTTGTTGCTGAGTCCCTCAGCATCCCCTTCCACACACACACTCGCAGCTGACTGGCCTTTGAACGTCCAGCTGGATTGAGCTCAGGTTACAGAAAGGGCTCGGACGCTCGATGGGAACTTCAGAACACCGGCCTTCCCTCCACATTCAGCAGGATTCACGTTATTAACTTTCATGTTTTCATTCGCTCTCTTAAAACAAATACCTGAACAGAGCTACAGTTCGGTGCCGAAGCTACTCTGGTGGCCAGAGAAAGAGGAGGGGGATACGTCTTAGTTCTGTAACAGTACAAATATACCGTACTTTTTATCCTCAAAGTCTGATCCTCGGTTTGCTTAGTCTGGCCAAGGACAGACCCACACAGACCTTACAGGAGACTTAATAAAGGCTGCCCGAAATGCTGATATAAAGCAATCGGAGCGAAACAAAAGCATGCAGGGGCTGAACGTGCTGGATTTGAAACCTGTTAACCTCCAAAGTTCTGACCCCTCCAAGCAGCTCTAAACACATTCACAGACCTGATACGAACCACGAGGTCAGATGCTGATAGGCAGACTGAGAGGGGTGGCCACATAGATTGATGAAATATTGTGTCCACAGATTGTAAATGGACCTGTACAGGGTCAAGCGCCTCAAACAGCTGATTGGAAAGACGGAGGAAAACACAATGAGGCCCTGTGAGTCAGGTCACGTCTTCCAGTCACTCAGCTGGGGGGTTTTATTCTCTTGCCCCTCTCGACCCCGTCCATCCGTCTCAACAGTGCAGCATCAGCACTGCGTATAGGGCATCTTGGGATTTTCCCCTCCTACCCTCTTCCTGCCTTCCTGTTTCTCAAAGCTGTCCTGCCAACAACAACACCAGTCAGCAAGCGAGGGTATTTCTTTTACATTAGCTCAACAGAAACAAACAAAAAAAGGTGGAGGAGATTTTTCTTCAGTTTCCTAATGAAAACATCAGGTGTCTTCTACTTGGTTTTGTCGTTAAGCAGCCTGCTTAAATCAACTGGGGATTTCTAATTGAAAATAAGCAAACGCAATCAGTAAATGATGACGATGATGACTTTTTCAGCATTAAACTGAGCACATCAAAATATGGTAGAAAAATTACTATTAAGACCTGCTTGTTAGAGTTTCCAATGTTTGTCTATTTAGCCTGTCTCCCAGTTCGGTCCTAGCGGCTCCATGAAGCTGCAGTTTGTGGAAACTAGAATTAATGTAGAGTTAAAGCCCTACCATACTTGGGAGGCATTCGCCAAAACACCAAGTGCGACTGTTAAAATAAACAGACGCACATTTTCCACTTGCAGGGATCTCTCACTGTCTGGCATACAAATATATACATGTCTGAGGTAGTTGTGGTGTATACACAGATGCAGTTGTTTTTACTCGCAGCAGGCCCCACACAACCTTCACCTTGTCGGCCCGACTGTCTATCAGTGAGTCTGGCCTCCAGCAAAACGTAGTTCATAGTTCCACTGGAGTAAAGAAAATGGTCAGCCTGCTGCTGGGGTTTAATAAAAATCACTTCTGCATTGAAGTCCCAGTGGTTAAAATGGCTGATTGCCTTCCTTTAGAAGCCACATTTACTATTCATATTTCTTTAAGGGAGTGGTTTTTAGAAACAAGGTGGTTTAACAGTTCACATTCTACATGTACATCTGTTCCTCCTTAAGGCCGGCGCATGCTTCTGCGTCGTCAGGGGCCCGCAGGCACGCAGCTGTAACGCAGGACTCGTTCTCATTCATGGTTCTCCAACCGTTACGCGTGTTGCCATGCAATTCCCCGCCAGAACACTAGGCGAAGTAATGTTTTTTGTCGAAGTCGGCTCTTCTTCGTGTGTTGCACGAAGAAGAGCGATTTATTTACATCGCCACGGCGGCTCCTCAGAGCCTTTTTCTGGCGGAAAAATCCGCCGGTTAGTGACGGGTTATACTAGTGGACATAGTGTCGGATCTCTTCTGCCAAGTGCTCTTCTATCTGGTCCATATTCGTTCTTCTAAATCTTCCGTGGTTTCCGGGCATGAACCGGAAATGCGACTCCGGAAATTATGTAGTCAGCAGACCAATCACAGCCCTCGCGGCCGGGTGACGCTTGCGGGGCTTTGCCGTCTAGTTAGAAAAATTGGCCGCCGCACGTAAGGACGTAGGAAGGGCCGTAAGGGGCCCGGAAGGGCTCTTGCGTCTCCGTTCCCGTGAAAACGCAGAAGTATGCGCCGGCCTTCAGTAGCTACAACCCCAAAAATCCATAGAATGTATTAAGATGGACGACGACTAACTCCCACTATCCAGAAATAAAGCTAAAATATACCAGATATGAATGTCAGCATCTTTTGCATTTTTACCCCATTTTATAGCATCAAATAACTAATAATTAAAACCAAACTTGGCAGATAAATTTGCTTGAACATATATCTGTGTGATAAGAATGACCTAAAATGACAAAATTCATCTTTGTGAAGAATTTATTTGGAATCTACTTTTTAGTTTGGGTCCATGTCCACTCAATTAACATGGAGGAGGTGGGGTTTATGACCTATACTGCAGCCAGCCACCAGGTGGTGTTCAGGACGTTTTGGTTTCCCCTTTGGAGAGCTGTCATTTATCCTTTTATACAGTCTATGACATACACTAAAGACAAACACACAAACAGACAAAGTACAAGGACAATACAGTTGCACAAACAATTCATGCATGTACATAAATTATGCATAACAATATCACATACACAGTATATACAGATACTCACACAATTTGTATACACATATATACCTATACCAGTTATCTGTACAGCTGTATAAACAAAATAATTGTTATGCAGACATTATTCAGTTCTTCCTTTGTTCATCGTAACTTCTCTTCATTTTAACAATTAAATTAAACAGCAACTACAGTATATTCATGTCCCTTTGTCTTACAATTGATAAATCATTAATTAATCCCACTTCCAGATGTTTCTTTTATTGTTTGCTCAATATGACAAATTTAGTGCGCCTACATTTGAGTATTCCTTGAATCTGGACCTATCAGTGATGCTCCAGTGGCATTTCGATGTTTATGATTGGACTCCTTTCACAATTTGAGGTCTATAATTGCTGTTTGACTGGGCAGCACTTTGAGATCCAGCTAATGTTTATTATTTTTGGAGGTTCCATTGACCCAAATCATTCTTTCAATTTCAATTTTACTTGCTGAGGTTTTTTTGTTTTTTTTTGCGAAATATCAACTGAATACCACTCACTCATGGGGATCATATAGCCTTGAAAAACAAGTTGTTACTTTCTTTTACTTTCAACATGATTCTCTTGTTTCCCTTTATGTTTAAAGATCTGTCTTCACAAAACTGAAGATAAAGGCACCAGTGTTGCCAATTAACCGATTTCTATTTAGTGCTGAGCAAAGGCAAAACCCACGAAAACACTATAAGACGATTAATCCGGGAAAACATGAAAGCCACCTGCTCCAGCTTACAGCAAACTGAACCTGATCACCTCAACAGAGGTTGAAACAAAAAAACAATACTAAACTGCACACTGGCCCTGGGCTCTCCACAGCTTTCACTTCCAATCACCTCTGAATCTACGTCACTGCCACTAACACTGACGATTGCTATCTTTACTGGCACTGATGGTGTAGTTTAATGGGAATCGCAGCGACTTGAGATGGTTCATGTGCATATGATAATGGGAGAAATAAATCTCTGGATGTAGCAATAGTAGAAGCGTAATCTGTGAGAGGAGGAGCGGTGATTACTGGTCCACAATTTCCTGCCTGCGGTCTTTCCCTTTAAACCACATCTTAAGCAGAAAAACACTTCTGCTTTTTGTTGACAAGCTTCTCTTTGGGAAGGAACATGATGTGGGTTTACCCTCCACAGAGAGAAAAACTACAATGAAATTAACTATGAATTGTCAGAAAATGACTGATTACGCTTTCATGCAATTATTTTAACAATAGACCTGATTTTTTTTCATCTGTTTTAATTTTGTCATTGAAGGATGCTGATTTGCTGTTTGCGATCACAACCTTACATCAATGTTCCATAGAACAGCATACTGGAAAGGGACATTAGTGAACAGTCTACGATTTAAGCTTTTGTCGGACTTCAAACTTCAGTGTGAAAACATGTTTCACCTGCAATAACAACCTCAACCCATTGACTGCAGCTGTCCAACATCACAGGACCTTCTCTGATGAACATGCACGCACGCACACCCACAGGTCTGACCTTTTCACCACTTCCCTTAATTACTCTACACTAACACGCGCATATATTGGGCCAGATGTTGAGATCAGAAGAATTCCAGCTGGTGTGGAATGTGAACCATTCTGGAAAACATAACGAGGAGGAATGGCAGAGGTATACAGTACAGGTGTGGGTGGAGACCAGAGAGACCTCCCTCTCCTGGGGCAATTGATTAATTAGTTTTCCCCCTTCACCAGCATTTTTTGGCAGAGGAAAAGGAGACTCGCAAGCTAAGCTAAAGTCAGAATTTGTAGCTGTATTAATAGCAGCCAACTGTGTAAGCTACAGCTGCTGATGGAGAATCACTCTCTGCTTTATTAAATCAGCTTGCGAAGCTGGCGAACAAAATGTGTAAACCAAGACTGATGATAAATGGTGACAGGGTCTTTGCTGTCAGGGCCCCCCCGACCCTCTGGAATAGTTTACATGAGGAACTCAGACTTGAAAGTGCCTGCTCGTGAATCATCTCTCAAAACGTATTTCTACAAAAATGTCTTTTTACTTTTATTTGTTTGTTTTAGCATTTATTTGTTTCTTTTATCATTTTCTTTTGTCATTGCTTAATTTGTGGTATTTCCTATTAGTATAGATTTGGATTTACTGCACACTATTTGCCGTTTTTTTTTATTTGATTGTATTATTCTGATTGTTGTCTTTGATGTTTTGTGTTCTTGCTTTTATTAGTCTTATTTGTGAAATACTTTGTAAAAGCTGTTATGAAAGGTGGTACATATTACAAATATTGTTGTTATCAAATATGATAATAATTTAAATACATTTACCTTTTCCCCCCAAAAATAATAGTTCAAATTAGGCTAAAGCAATGTGATATAATCAAATATTCTAAGCTAGCTTGACTTTGATGTTAAGGGCAATGTTGGTTAAAAAAATTCGCCTGAATTTTAGTACTCTAATCATACAAAGACAATATTTAACTATTTCAAATCAATTAAAAGAAATGTTAATCAACTGGTGGTTAAAGACATGAGCATTTAAAGCTAAACAAGATACACTGACCACACCTCAAGTCTCCATCAAAGAGAACATTGTTGAATGGAACAACAGGAAGATGAAAAGCACACACACACACACGCACACACACACACAGTTCTCAGCATTACAGTACATTGATGGTGGAGCTGACGTGAAGATGGACACTCACCTAGGAACAGGCAGAAGAGGTCCACGCCGACCAGCAGCTTCCTCCTGCGGTGGTCTTTGCAGTTGTTGTTGTTGTTCAGCGAACTCCCGCCGTTCCTCGTCTCGGCTGCCATCGTCTTCTCATATATCAAGCAGCGTTGCATTTAAAAACGCGCCGAGTCTTTTAAAATAAAAAGATTAAAATCAAACGAGTTAATAAAAAAGTTTCGCTGTAAGCTGCCTTGACTTTGCTTTCTGTTGAAACTAGCTACGTGTGTCCTGAAGAGGAGTAGTCATGAGAGAGAAAAAGGCTCGACCACCACAACAGACCCCCGCTTTCCTCTGACTTCTGACCGGCCTCTGCTGCTTGCCATGGGGGTAGAGAGAGTCCTGGGACGGCCTTCCAAGAAAGCCCCTCCTCCAGAGACCTCCCCCCTTCAATTAATGCCATATGCCAGCTCCTACACACACACACACACACACACACACACACACACACACACACACACACACACACACACACACACACACACACGCACACACACACACGCACTTTCACACACGCACACACACACACACGCACAAACGCACACACACGCACACACACACACACACACACACACACACACACACACACACACACACACACACACACACACACACACACACACACACACACACACACACACACACACAAACACACTGAAAGCAGGGGGATTCCACCAGGCTCAAAGTCACCAGATAAAAATGCCTTTCCCAGGATCTGCAACCACAACTTGTATGTTTTACATATTTAAGACAGGTTTTTCTAAATTATGCAGACGACTGCTGTGTCATGTCTTCCTGTGCCGTAATGTCAACAGTCTGGTAAAGTCAGATTCCCACCACTATTCAGTCATGCCCTCTCTGATGTACAGTATGATGGAGGGGAAATCCTTGAACCGCATTTTGGGTTTCCAACATCACGTAAATCACTTTTTCTAGTTTAAACTGTGCTTTCTGATTTTGAATTTATTTATTTAAATATTTACTCTGTGTTGTTTTTAATGTAACTGCACAGCAATTAAATTTCGAAAAAATAATTATATATAAAATGTCAGTTGTGGAGGAAGCAGTCAAAACTTTTTTCTTCAGTAAAAGTACAAATAAATATACAAAATTTACTCAAGTAACTTTTCTACTTGAGGGAAATAGGAAAGTACTTTATTTTAAATAAAGAATCAAAAGTCAAAGTGCTTGCAGTGTGTAGGCTCTTTCTGAATGCAACTGTTAATTTTGTAGTTTCTGTAAATTTACCTCGGCCAAGGTTAGCTGTCTGTTTGTTTGTTGTACTGGACTGGACTAAAACTTAGTGGGAGGATTTGTTTTGGGTAAGGGAAGAAACACTTACATTTTGTTTGTGTTATGTAGATGAGTACTTACCATTCAATAATATGAACAGTCTGGAAAAGTAAATCCACAGGACTAGAATATACATTAATCTTCCAACATCACTTAAAGTTCACGCAACAAATATATCAGTGGTGGAGAAGTTACTCATTTTAAGACATTTTAAGTGAAAGTACAAATAAATAGAGAATTAAAATGGAATTCAGTAGAGCACATGAGACCCACCCAACAGTCTTTTTAATTCAATCATGCTGCACCAAATCGCACACTCAAATATAAAACATCAGTTCCCTAGACATCTACGGATTTTTTCCATCATAATCTATGAAATATTCCCTTGTTAATTCCTGAAGTTGTCAATCTCACAAGGTAAAAAAAAAGTGACAACTGTCTTGTGTAAAACTGCTGACCAAGGCAAACAATCATAGATGAAATCATCACATCCCAAGCCGAGGTAAAAATCGACCTCAGTAAAAGTATCCATTGTTCTTTTTTACTTTAAATAAGTACTTGCTTTTAAATATGCTTTAAGTGCCAAAAGTACTTGCAATGTTGCATATTCGCCCGATGTAACAATCTATAGCAATGAACTGTGCCTACTGTATAAATAGTTTAATACAAACAATACGACAGCCTTTGTCATATTAACAAAAAAAAGGAGCTGCAGAAGATGCCATTGAATTCTTGCAGTCGTATTATATAATGGCCGAGTCTCTGCGGTGGCCTCTTCCAAATCCATTCCTGACTGTTGTAAAATGCAGTGTGGAAAACAGATATATTCGAAGGTAAGTGAAAAGTACCAGCTGCAAAGTAAATGCATTTTGTTACATCCCTACCATTACAAAATACTAGTAAGACTCAGATTATGTACCTAACTTTACAAAACAAAAATAGTGAGTTAAGTTAATTACAAGAAAGATTAAAGGAAGGGTCTATAATCTTTTTGCATTAGTTAAGAGTGGATAACTGTACATAATGTAGGTTTATGGCAGTTTGAGTTGTATAGCAACTTTACCAGTGGGAAACGCAAGCCATGTGGTAAAAATATATCAGAAGCATTAGTCAATGAGAAATATTTATTAGATGTAACAGACAAACCGGAGAAAATCCAAATGCAAAGAACATATTCTTAAACACGAGCGACAAGTGAACAGTTGTGATTGAAGCACAGTGACTTATTTTGTGCAGTTTGCTCTTTTTAACAGCAACTTCAGAAAAAGAAAAAGTGCAGAACACAACAGTGACAACAAAGTGACATTTGGATTGAATGCAGTCACATCAGCAGCTTCATTTCTCATACATGATATTGTTTTCTCTTTTCTTTGCCCAACTGAAGTTAAAATAGATGTTGAAGTTCACGGTAAACACGTCCCAATGGCAGATCTTCTTCACAGCATCAACACCAGGAGTCCGGCTGAAGTTTTAGCCGGTGAGGTAATCAGTAGGTGTCAGCGTATAGTGGTGGGGGAGGAAGGAGTTCCAGCTCGGTGAAGTCGACCTCCTTTTCACTATCGTACAAAACATAGTAGAACATTACAGTTCATGTCAGGGGATGCCAGATAACCTCAAGTACTGCGAGCACTTCTTTGCCAAAATCTACAAGTACTCCACGAATACAAACATAGATCAAATGGAGCTGAGCTTCATTAGAAGGAGACTCAACACTTACAGATTTGGAGGCTCCGCAACAGCACACAAGAAATCTGGGACAAAGACAAGAAGATACAAGAGGTAACATGAACTTTGAACCACTGTCCCTGCAAAATGTCCAACATCATGTCTCCAGGTCACTTTAAACAGATAAAGGTTCCTCACAGTTTATTTCCCATGACAGGCGAGACGCCAACCAGTGCTTAGACTCCAGTGTCCTTTCAGTGATCTTTGAGGGGTGTCCTCTTAGCTTCACCAGTATCAGTGAGTGCGACAGAAGTGGTGACAACAGTGCAGTCATGAAAAAAAATAAAAATAAAAAAAAGGGGGTTGAAGTCTGTAAACTCACCTGGTGGTTCAGCACTTTAAACAGGACAGAAAAAGAAAAGATGTTTCTATTACTTACAGGTTTTTTTTTAAACTAACTAATGTTTCGTGAAAAGAGAAGACTGTACTTTGTGGGGGTTTTTCCTCCAACATCATCAGCCTCAACAAATTCATCTTTGGTGTGTTGGAAGAAGATGGCCAGTTTCTGCAGGGCTTCATGTCTGGTCCTAAAAGAATCAAGACAACAAACTCATTCTATATTCCTACAACTCATTTTGTACTTGTTAATGACCTGCAGGGGGCGAGGAACACCAGTACAATCCAGAACAGTGCTCCGGATTTAAATTCTAGATTTTTAAAGTTTATGACGATCAGTGTTTCGAAAGCTCAGATGGGAAAAGGTTAAAAAATTGGGTTTGGACATTTTCTGTTTGTTTCACATTCACAACAACTGAATAGTGTCCAGGACATCCAGGACATTGAATCTTTGTCTTTCAGATATTTGTGTTCTTTTTGGGTTTGCTGTATTCTCAAATTGGCTCACTTGAACATTTTACTCTGGGGCTTGCAGGAAATGTTTGAGAAAATGTCTGGATTAACTGAGTCTAACATTTGCGTTTTCAAATACAACTCCGCTAAAAAATTCCAAGAAAATGTCCGGGGTTCAATGCGTGCCTGAAAGCAGCTTCAGAGGTGCCGATTCCGATTTTTGAGGTTTGCCGCTTCGTTGTATCATACTAAATATATATGTACTGCACAGGAATACTAAGGCTAACGGTGGCGATACCACAGCGAGAGACTGATTTCAAAGAGCATCCCTCCGAGCATCGTAGAAAAAAACTAAAAATGGCCCGATTTGTAGATGCAGACAGTGTTGAATAACACTGTAAGGATATTTTTTAATTTAACCAAATATCATCATATCCGACTTTATGGTGAGTGAATGGGTTTGGACTCTGGTTGAGCTTTTTTGGCATCAGTCACATCAATTTCCATTTGTAAACAGATTATGACGAATCAATTACTCCAATATATTCTGCTTATTTTTTTCAAACCCAAACGGTAATTTTTCATGCAAGGATCTAAATTTGCTTGTTTGAGCTATTAAAAAAAGAGCTACTACTACTTTGTTTGGTTTATTATTATTTGTTCGGCTGCTGGCAAACCACGTCAAGGTTCATTACTCCAATTACTGCTGCTTTTCTTCATGATATGATAGTAAAATTTATATCTGGGATTTTCTTTGATGTGGCTTCTTTGTTTGTTTCATTACATCCCAAAAACGATTGTCTTTGGCCTCTACAGTGCAAGACTCAAGGGAAACTATCTAAAATGTTATTGCCCCTCAAATATGCATATATTCATAATTATTATCATGTTATGGGGTGAATGTAGACATATTTCTAAATGTGGACATAAAAGACAAACCTGCCATGGTATCTGCTTTGTCACCTGTGTGTACGGAGACTTACTGTGTGTGTAGGTCCTCCAGGTTGGCATCGCTGAGAGTGTGCTGGGCGCTGACATGGCTACAAGCTGGAGAGCGGTGGAGGGGTTGAGTTATGCAATGACAGTAAGATGGAGGGGGAGCGGGTGAGGAAATGGCAGGGGCACATCAAATGAATGTTACAGTGTTCCATATGTCAACGTAAAACAAAGCAACCACAGGCAGAGCTGGCATTTCCCTTTAAACCACTGCGCTAGATGACATTGCCCTTGCTTCCAATGACACAGTCAGGAACTTGGGAGTGATCTTCGATCCTGATTTGTCCTTTAATAGTCACTTAAAAGTAATTTCTAGGACCGCGTTTTTCCACTTGCGTAATATCTCAAAAATCAGACATGTCCTTTCGCAAAAAGATGCAGAAAAACTAGTCCACGCCTTTGTTACATCGAGACTGGACTATTGTAATTCATTATTATCAGGCTCCAGCAGCAAGTCGTTAAAGACTCTGCAGCTGGTCAAAAATGCCGCAGCACGTGTCCTGACGAGAACTAAGAAAAGAGAGCACATTTCTCCAGTATTAGCATCGCTACACTGGCTTCCTGTTAAATCTAGAATAGAATTTAAAATTCTCCTCCTCACCTTCAAGGCCCTTAATGATATGGCACCTCTTTACCTTAAAGAGATGTTAGTTCCATATCAACCTACTAGAGCACTCCGATCCCAGAACTCAGGTTTACTTGTTGTCCCTAAAGTCTCTAAAAGTAGAGTAGGAGCCAGAGCTTTTAGCCATCAAGACCCACTGCTGTGGAATAATCTCTCACTTTCAGTTAGGGAGGCAGACACGCTCTGTTCGTTTAAAAGTAGACTCAAAACCTTCCTTTTTTATAAAGCTTATAGTTAGAGCTAATTTGTGCGATGTTCCAAATTTGATTAAATGGCAAAAACCCCTGATGATGCTAAGACGCACAGGGAATTTATGACACAAGACACACGGAGCTTCTCTTTCCTGCTTCTCCTTCCTTTTCTCCATATTTATCACATCAAGATAATTCTTATCTGATCAGTACATGTTACTAACTTGACCCCTTTTCCCGGAGTTTCTGTGCCTTAGCGCCCGCGGATGCAGGGCCACAGCTGTGGCCGCACCATGGATTATGATTGTGGATCGCGTGTCGGAGGTCGCAATGGTGGATCCAGTTCGGTGGATTCTGTATCGTGCCAGCTGATCGTCGTTGTAATGGAGGATCCTTTGTCGCGTTGGCATCGGATGATGAGGGACCACGACCGAGGCGGCAGCTGATAATGGATTCTAACTGGCGGCGGTGGACAATGACTGTGGATTATAGTGGATCCCATCCTGATGCTGGATCGTGGTCTTGCTGGCTGCTGGCCAGAGACTGTGATTGCAGCGGGACTGCCTGACACATAGTATTGAAAAATGTTTAGCCTAATGGATGCTGCTAAAAATCCTGATGATGTTTTCTTACACCTGACATCTATTGCACTTCTGTCCGTCCTGAGAGAGGGATCCCTCACATGTGGCTCTCTCTGAGGTTTCTACATATTTTTACCTGTGAAAAGGGTTTTTAGTAGTTTTTCCTTACTCTTGTTGAGGGTTAAGGACAGAGGATGTCACACAATGTTAAAGCCCCATGAGACGAATTGTTATTTGTGAATGTGGGCTATACAAATAAAACTTGATTGATTGATTGATTGATACTTACACATCTCCGACATGGACGAGGTCTGCTGGGGAAAACTACTACACAAAATAAAGAGAAAGAAAACAATTAAACACATTATGCGTCATGAGTAATCAATCTCAGATGGAATAACTTAAAAACGACTTTTCATGTGGATCATGGTTTGTCATTCTTCAAAGAAAAAAGCATTGCTGAGCCACAGCAAAGGAAGATAAACTTCAGTCTTACTGGCTTTCGTTGGAGGGCGAGAGAGTCTCGTCTTCACAGGCCCACTCCTCGCTGTCATCTGTGACTGTGGGAAACAAATTAGTTTGATTAAACACAGTGTGCTTGCTGATGATAGAGAGTTGGCAGCTGAAACCCTCAGCCTACATGGAATTCCCTTACAATCGCGAAATAACACATTGCTGTCAAACACATGGCAACTTGTCAACATGTCTATACATAATAACAGCTAGTCAAATTCTTTGTTCTGCATTTATCACGTCGAAATGATCAAGCATGCAAGGTTTACAGGGGTTGGGAGGTGACAGTGCAAACACCCACTGTGCAGCAGAGCCTATTGACACTTACAGCTACTTGTTAGCACAGGGTGACTGGAGGATCTGCAAAACAAAGACAAACGAATGGTGACAGACAGTTAATATTGACACATACTGATGGACTGACAAGCTTGGATATACATCTTACAAAAGGTAGCAGATTTAAATAACAATTTCCTTTTAAGATGCTGACAGGGAGAAACTTGACTGACAATAATAGTGCAAAAAAAAGGTCAATGTTAAGTCTAATCAGTGACACATGGCAGGCTGCATTAACCCTCCAAGTTAAATCTCATTCAGTTTATGGAAAATAATCCATGTTTTGTGTTTATGATATAAAAAGAATGAGGAATAACATTAAAAAGCTGTCTTTTAAAATGGTTAAAATATACATTTGATATGTTTCTGTATGTTAAAAAAAAGACGTGAATGAAATTGAAAGATAATATAAATATGTAAAGTGTTATAGTAGTTTTAAACTGTGGCAAATCTAGGATTTTTCCTGAATCGGGTCCATAAAGGGGCAACAATTTTCACTGAGGTGCCAATTATATGTCCAACATGGACAACTCCTGGTACAATAAGGTGCGTGTTCATCCATTTTTTACTGTTAGTTCTATAGCTTTGAGCTCATCGTGTTCATCAAAAAATCTTGAAAATTTAAAAATAACAAATATTCATTGTTAGTGATAGTGAGTGATATTTGTCCCAGATGTTTCTTTTAAGGAGCTCTAAGTGTTAATCAGTGACCTGCCCAGTACCTGCTGTCAATGCTGATGGTGTCTCCGTCCTGGTTTCCTCCTCGTCCTGCAGCTTGGGCCTTCTTCCCAAGTTCCAGCATCTCCTTGATATTTAGCTCCACATTCATGACTGAAATATAACCATCTGAAAAAGCCAGAGGAACAATCAATTCTATCACCGTTTCCCATTAATTCTCTACACTGAGGCAGCCCTCCACATTCTAATTTATGCTTTCACAGTTTCATAATCAACCATTAACATTTCCACACTTCTCATAATAACATCAGAGATCTCTGACTAGGTATTTTGCTCCGCTGCTGCATTTTATAGCTGTGTGTGTGCTTGCTCATGCTATCCATTACGTTTCTACTGCCCACGCAGACCGTCAGACCTCATAGCTTCCGCTGCAGTTGTGCATGTACCTACAAAAGGCATACAATGCTTTCTATACTATAATGCTATCATCCTCTTGCCTGTAACCTGTGTACCTGTAACTTTGACACGCATGAGTGACCTTTCATAACAGCCATAGATTTAATTTATTCTGGGGGACATGATGTCTACCAAACAGCTTCAAATCAACAACCAAGACATGTTTTTTTTTCTTTATCGAATTCAAATATTTTCATATATAAAACATTTTTTAAGGGAAGTGATCACATTAAAATGATAAAATACACAATAAGTCCAAACTCACACTTGAGGTCTTCGTCTCGAGCCAACCATTTGCCTTTGGGGCAGTTCGTGGTGCGGATGATGCTGACCGTGTCCCCGCTCTTCACAGACAGGTCATGCTTGCGGACTTTACTGGCCACCATCACCTTGGCGTGGTACATGGGCTCCTCCCCACCTGTCACCTACAGAGGGAAATTTAACATTGAATAAAGAAAAGAGTGGCCGTGGACTGATTTCAGAATAGCTTCGCACATCAATTGGCCCAATTCTAATCAGGGGAATATAATTATAGCCTTAAAAATGTTACTGCCTTTTGATACTATGACAAAAGACTGACAAAGACACAGCTCCACACAAAGAATTTATTCACACCAAGGCAAAACTATTCCCGACTCACCTTGAACTTCTTTTTCATTTCATTTTCCTTTTTCTCCCTCTCTTTTTGCTCCTTTTTCTCCTTCTCAAAACGATGCTTCTCCCTCTTCTTCTGTTCTTTACAGTCAGCAGTGTTGGGGCTTTGGCGGTCCTTACTGAAAACAAATCAGACTATTCACTGGCAAAAAAAGTGGAGCACATTTTCCATAATGTTTACATTCGCCACCTGAAATATAAGTGGAACCACATGTGAGCAAAATAACTGAATAAAAAGGAAACAAAAGGAAATTTCAACATGAAAACACCGGGATCAGGTTTTGGACCGGTCTGTTTTTAATCACAACATCAGTGAGTGACGGATGACATGTCTGACATACCTGTGGACGTGATTATAGGCCGAGTGAGCATGTTCTCCTGATACAGTGGCCCTGCAGTTTGATTACCACAGTAGGAGAAAAATCAATGGCTGCCTCTCATCTGGCAAAAAGCAATGTCAATGACACAACACAGGACTTAAATGTTTGGAGAAAAAAAAAGACATACCATAGATTCCTCGGCCATATGTTTAGGGACGCCTCCTCCTTCTTGAAATAAACAGATTTATAATTTACCACAGATGATTGTTAAAAGAGCAAAACAGATTATTTATCCATTGCACATTGGGATTCTCACTAAAATGATAAGCACAAATATATTTAAATAGGAGTTACCATTTTTTGGTGGTCAGCATATGGATCTGTAAAAAAAAATATTAACACTGTAGTCAAAATAGACAAATTAATCTCTGCCACAACAAAGAATCTATTTAAAAATGACAATTCTCTTACTCTTCAGACCAGCTCTGCGTTTACGAGAGTTCTGACCAAAAGTAGCTTTGTTGAGGTTTTCAACATCTTCGTACACATTGTCACATGCTTCATAGTAACTGTCCTGTTTAGTAGCACTGGAAGGGAGGAAATCAATCAAATTAGTGGTCTGAAAAAACATTGACAACTAGAATGGCAAATTCTAGATTTTATTCTATCAAGACCCATGAATTAATCCCTGGGATATAGGTGAAAATTTAAAATAAAACATAAACATCTAGCAATACTAAAGAAAGTGATAATAAAGTTGACTGGTAATCTGTGCAGTAGTTTTGTGTAACCTTGACAAATGGAACAGAGGTGAAAACATAACCTCCTTGGCAGAGGTAGAAATTGTGATTCCAGATGCAGCTCAACTCACCTCGGTTGTGTCTGAATACCATCATTCATGTCTGCATGGCTACTAAGCTCCGTTTCCTCTGGGACCGAGTGGCTCTCAGCAGCTCCCAGATCAGTCTCATCAGTGTGAGAGGGAGAAAGAGGGGGTGCGATCGCCTCCTCACTCTGAGACCACTGCCCCGGCGGAGCAGGCTCTTGGAAATCTGAAAAGTTTATTGGTTCAGGGAAGCTGGCTGGATCGAGCAGGATTATATTTTGACTGCCGATGTTCAGATCTTGGGTGAGGGAGCTCACGCTGGGCTCTGTGGGATCACAACCTAATAAATCAGGCTGGGAAGCCTCAAAATCTGGGACATCAAAGTCAACTGGTAAGGGCAGGTCAGAGATGACAAAGTCTAAAGACTCCAATTCGAGCGCAGCAATATCGACAGCTTCTCCCTCTGCTGCTTCAATTTCTGGAATCTCAAACTGTGTAAACTCTGGAACGTCCAGCACAGGGTTGGGGACGGATGGGAGCTCAAACTCTGGCTCTTCAGTTGCAGCTTGGCTAAGACCTGGTGGCACAACTATAAAAAAGAAACTAAAATCAGCACTTGAACAGATGCTCGTCCTTTCTAAAAATAAGGATAATGTAAACTGTATTATTGCTAAAACACAGTCGCTGATGTCCAAGTAAAACACAACTTTTGCTTTAATATCCTTCAGTCTGTGGCCACAAAAGTGAAATACAGAGAAGAGCTGGGGAAATGGGAAAAGAATGCTAAGTTCACATACAGTACCATGGGCTGTGGGTAGATGGTGGCAGCTAAGGTCTACTAATGGAGGTCTGGGGGGCCTTGCTGGCTGTCTTCCCAGAGAGCTCAGGTCAGGTAGAGGTTTCTTTGGAGGAGCAGACGGTGAATGAGGTTCAGTCGTCCTCACAGAGGGACATGCAGCTCGATCCCTGCCCAACTGCTTAGTGAATGCAGGCTCTGGACATTTGGAAAACAAATATTGCAATAGCATAAGAAAATTGTACTGAATAAACAGTGTAAGAGGTATGTAAAAAAAGTGTTTTTTGTTCTCGAGTAAAGCTTACTATGTGTAGAGTTGTTGGCTTTGAAGAAAGGCCGCGCTGAAATACAGGCCATGTGTGGCAAGCAGACGGGTGGGGGTACAGGGAGGTCAGGCTCAAAACTGAGTACGTACTTCGGTGGCAAAGGGAACGCCTTGTCTCTTGATGCGTAGTCAGGGGAATGCAGGCTCTTTGGTTTCATGGAAAACAACATCTGCCGGCGTGAGAACTTTCTCTTGGCCCTCTCCAAGGTGCTAAGGATTCTGTTGTCCGAATCGCCGCTTGTCTCTGAAGAAGGGGGGGTGATCCCCATATCTGGGCTTGAAAGGGGCCACTCGACAGTTGAGTGATCACTTTGAACTGAGATGTCTTCTTCTGTGGTCTGTCTCGCCATTGAGGGCAACTCGCCAGGAGCACTGGAGGGTCTCATGGTCAAATCAGCATAAGCGGGCTCCACTCCATTTTCTGCACTGACTTTTGATGCTTTGACTGACTTGAAAGGAAGCAGCAAACCCTTCTTCTTGATTTTAGTTTGCGGCAGGACTTCTTTTTGTGACTCTGGTTCCGGTTTGGGCTCCTTTCTGACTGGTGCTTCTATTTTCTGCTCTTTTACAGGGAAGGCAGGAAGCACCTGAGGCATGTGTCGCTCTTTGAGGGATTGCCTTGTTGTGCTGTCTCCGTTGGTGAGCTTGGACGTGGGGGATGTCGGCCGAGGCGGTGGTGAAAAGGAAATTGGTCGCTTGCCTCCAGATGCCTGCAGCCCATCTCGGTAAAAGACCCTGGGACCCACCGGTACCTTGCTTTCCCCAGCAATACCGATACTGCTAACCACGGAGCTGCAGTGTCCTCCAGGAGGTGGAAGATGTTTGGGTTTCTCAGCAACAGCTGGCCGTCTGTTGTTGGATTGAGCCAGACGGGCCTCTTCCTGAAACTTGGCCCTCAGAGCTTTGAAGTTGATTGCCCCCTCCTAAAAAAAAAAAATCATGAATCATTACGTTAACAGAAACAGCTACAACCTTTAAATCTACCTTCCACACCGAGGAGCTGGGGTTAATGAGTGAATCCTGTTCAATGTAGCTTAACTGAAGTTGATAATCAAACTTTAAAAGTGTTTAATGTTTTTAAAAAGCTCCCCATATTTCCTGAAATGCCCTTTTTGAACATTGGAGTATCTGATTCAAGCAGCGTATCAGAAATAGCTACAACTTTCACAGACAATTTACTTAAGGGAGAAGGTTTTGGAGTGAAAGCTCTGATTCTAACACATCATTTAAGGGTTGACTTATCAAAATTACTGAAAACGTTCAACACTCCCTGCAGGTATCTAGTTTTTTTTTATATCCTGTTTTTACAACCAACTTAACTGAGTCGAGTGAGATTAGTCTTTGGTAAATCTCTCTCTAGAAAACTGGTACAGCTGCAACTATTCATTGTTGATAAGTTGGTCGACCAAAATTAAGCACCAAAATATTGATACATTTAATAAATGTATTGTTTTGAGTTACTTTTTAAATAAAAAATAATAAAATCCTGTAATTTTATAATTTTTATATGCAAGTGTTTGCTGGTGTCCTTAATCTGCAAGTTGTACCTAATCTCATGTTAAAACGTTCACAATTATCTGATTTACCAATAACACACTTACCAGATGAATCAGAAATTAAAATAATCATTAAGCTTCATAACATAATGTCAACTGCTGGCAGTTCAAGGGATAGTTCACCCGAAAAATAAAAAAAACCCTCAGATTATCTCCTCACCACAGTGCTGATGGAGGGGTGGGTGAAGTCTTTGAGTCCACAACACACTTCTGGAGTTTCAGGGGTAAACATCGTTACAGCCAAATCCAATACAACAGTGAAAAAGACATAAAAAAATCTTCCATACTTGCATAACTCGAAGTTTCCGCACCCAGACATTCAAATTCGACTCAGAGTGGCATCATTTAAACCATACTTTTAGCCTTAACGTTCTAAATTCTGTGATCCTCCTCCACATTGAGTAAATGCCATGTGTAAATGCCCTTGTTTCAAGTCGAATCTGAATGTTGGGGCTTAAATTGTCCAAATTGCTTTGGATTTGGCTGCAATTCTCATTTCCCCTGTAACTCCAAAAGTGTTTTGTGCACTTCAGCCACCCCTCCATTATCAGCACAGTGGTGACTCATTAGATAATGAGTACATTTTTCAATTTTGGGTGAACTATCCTTCTTAAACCACAGCTACAGTCCAATTTTGGTGTGAGCACCCTCCATTGTACTGAGGCTGAAAGCAAATAAAACTACAACTACCTACCATGGCCATAAACGACGATTAGTGGATAGAACCTTTAATATTCTAAGAACTAACAAGTACAAAGATCAGGTGAGGGACGGTTAACTTGAATTATGAGCTTAAATGTGCAGGGTGAGGGAACTTGGAGCTAGAAGCTCAATCAGCTGAAAGTTTCCTCAGAGACTCCGCAGACTTTTACCTCTTCCATCGTGGCTCCTCGAGTTCATCCCTGTTCAGACCGCGCGCCGGGGGAGAGCTCTCATCTCCTGGGACCAGATCCTGTGGATGTCTCTGAACCTCAGCAGCTTGTCACACGCACGATGAGGCCACAACAAACAATTTGAGAGCGCCGCCGTGCGCGTGACGCACTTGTGTGGCGCGCGTGACCTACGTGCGCGCTCACCTCGTCTGACCGACGAATCAGAAGCGTCCACAGCCACTTAGCGAGATAGGTATGAATAACAATAGGGATTTATTAATAATACGCAGTCAAGAAGAAGAAGAAGAAGAAGAAGAAGAAGAAGAAGAAGAATTTACTTCAACAATAAAGAACAGATTGGGACACACAAACAAATAAATCAAACAAACAAACAAAATTCCTTGACAAAGGTAATAGTTCATTACTTTAATTCCCTAACATGTTTTAACTTTGCTGTACAAATAAAGTGTGATTGAATAATAATAATAACAGTACTACTTATTATACTAATATTACTATAACTGACACTGCTAATACTACCTATAATAATGATAACAATAATAATAGTATTAATAATAATAATAATAATAACAATAATAACCTACTGGTAGGCTAACATTTTTAATCAAACTACTGATAGACATAGTATTAAAAATATGAATATATTTTTTATTCAGTGGATGATTTAATTTCCTTTGTCTGAGAGAAAAGGCCCGTGTTTCAGTTTGAGCCGTCGGGTGTCAGGAAGTGTTTGTGTTTTGGGACATGTTCTGATGGACTGCAGTGTTTATTGAGTTGGAGAGTGGGAGTAAATACAACACAAAAAATCCCAAACTGTTGTAATAGCATGTGTTTACTCTTCAATCAATCATTCACTGTGGTTGGTCAAGAGTGCAGTGGTACAACTTCGCAGAGGATCACATCACCTGTTTGTGTGATGTGGCTTTTTAATCTTAAGGCATAGGTATACTCAATCATCAACATGAGTGTATCTATTCATTTGCTCCTGGGTTTATGTGTACTGCATCAGTTTATCAATTTGAGCGAATCTGTGGATGCTTCCAGACGACCATGGAGACCTGCTGATTACAGGTACAGTACTCGTATGGCTTCACTATCTTTTATTAATTTAGCAACACATTGATGACTCTGATTTAATACATGTCCTGCTGTATAAGTGATAGAACTGAAATTGAGATGAGGATATGTGTTTCCTGGGGTCAGGGGGGCTGGGAGGAGGACGGCCAGAGCTGTAAACAGACCGACACCAGTCAACTGTAGGCTGGCGAGTTGGTCACCATGGACTCCCTGTAACTCCTGCACAGACAAAAAGGCAATGGCCATTTACACAACACAGTTTTTTTGAAAAGACTCAGATTGAAAATAGTGATTCCATCTTTTAATATCTGTGGCTTGTGGCTGAAACTGGACAATTTTCCTCAGGTAGCTCAGATCAATACAATATGGATTGAATTTTAAATATGTCCAAAGGGAGCACACTCCTGCTCCAATCAGGTCAATAATGCTAGATATAAATCAAGTCATAGCTAATTATCTATATAGGATGAAGAAATGCACATTCATTATGTGTGCATGTTTTTAAATTTGATTACATGGATTGCGCCACATGTGTGTCATACAATAACATATGACCTACTTCTGAGTTCTTCTAAATGAATCTACCGTACATATCAGTGATAGAATATTGTTTATGACCTTTTCCCTTGTATTACTGTAGTTTATGTGCATATTTATTTCATTCTAATTTATTTATTTTTTTCTTTCAATGTATTAACTCTTCATTGTACCCTCGGCACCATTGCAAATGAGGGTCTTATTCCTCAATGTGTTTTCCGAGGCTTAAATAAATAATCAATCAATCAATCAATCAATTATAGAACAGACAGCGCGTGAGTTTAGATGCTAACTTTTTGTTTTTACTTTGTCTTAGTTCCGTTTTCGTTACATGGAGACACCCTCACAGTTTGGAGGCACACAGTGCATGGAGACGCTGTGGGAGCAGCTGGCATGTCCGACAGCCACATCACCGTGTGTGGTGCCGGATCACTGTGGAGAGAGCTTCACCTGCGTGGACACAGGCATGATGACCCGTCAACATTCCACTCAGACAACACATTCTGTCTGAGAGGTGTTCTATCAGTTGCTGTGTGTACATGGAGGACATGGAGAATGTTTATGTGAGCGTGTCTTTGCAGGCCGCTGTATCAGCCAGTCACTTCGCTGTAATGGAGAATCAGACTGTGATGATTCCTCTGATGAAAGTGAGTGTGACAATCTCAACGTGAGAGACGACAAGTGTTCCATCCTCCTGCCGATCCCTGGAGCTGAGCGCGGCACTCAGGGGTAAATACTGCATATAGTTTTCACTGCTGTTACTCTTATCACTCGCTTTCTGTATCACATGACAGAAAACTTTAAAAGGTATAATGTACATGTGCAGCTGTAAGATACGCACGACTTATTGACAGCGTTGTATTTTGACCTCTATGATTTTGACTCAGCTTCAACAGCTTGACTGGAGAATTCGTGGACCGTGTCATTGACCCAAATTATTTTGGGGGAATGTGTGAATATGTCTATAATGGTGAATGGAGGAAATTCACCTATGACTCGTTCTGTGAGAACCTGCACTACAACGAGGAAGATAAAAACTACCGGAAACCTTACAACTACCATAGCTACCGTTTTGTGGTAATGTCATGTTGAGATTAATTTCTTAGTGCAACTTAATAATTGTACAGTTTGAACTGAGACGTTATGACATAATATTTGATCTGTTACAGGCTCAAGCTACATCAGAGGGCTCTCATGAGTACTATGAGGATATGGCGAGTCTGCTTAAAGCGAGGAAAACTATGAAGTCTCGCAATGGTGGTGTCACAGTAGGGGTCTATTATGTGCAAGCTGGACTCAGTGGAAGCAAAGAGTCGGAGTTTCTCAGCAACATAACAAAGTATAAGAGCCAGGTATGATCAGCTGACCCTGTTTTTTTCTGTTTTGAATATATAATTTCGTGGTGTTGCAAAATAAATGAAGTGAGGGTAACAGCATCCATCCATCCATTGTTAAGGCGTGTTGGTGTATCCTATATAATGAGAGGAGCCGATCCAAGATTTTGGTTCAATCAAATGTTTTATTTAAAGATACAATGAAGAGTTATTCATAGCTATGGACAATTATCACAGCCTATGCTAATTAAGTTAGCAGTAGGAAGATGAAAATGGCCCCGAACAGCAGGGGTTTGGTATAGTTATAACAGTAGATTTGATGTGATTGGTTATGAATATTTGGAGGGGAGTCACCGCAAATCACTTTGGATCTCCCTTATTGGTCCAGCCGCAGTCCCACGCCTCTTGTCACCAAATCCAGGAAGTGACATAGCAGCAGCTCTCCGTCTTGCGCTCCTACTCTACTCTGCCGGTTGCCTGGCAACTCTATCTACCCTGACAGTCTGATGTTGTCTCGTAATTCAGCCTTGAGTAGAAAGTGTCTTGCTCCAGCCATCTCGGCTGCACCAACTTAACCATAACAAACTTTCTTCGACTCTCCTATCAGGACAGCTGTTAGACTGACCATCCTTGTGACGCACAAACATTATTAGCAAATTCCAAATATTAAATATGATAAGCGAAAGGTTGAAAATAATGATTTGTTTAAGGTAATGTTATTGACCCTCTGCTCCTACCTCCCCTTCCGCCTTTATGAAAAGAGTCAGTGCCATTATGGTTTGAGAAACCATTATTGTGTGTCTGCTCCATCAAAACAATCTTGACTGTGAATGTGTAAACATTCGCATCCTCGAAACTAAACAATGTCATACTGACTTTGCCCCAGAAAGGACAGCTCCTTGAATTCTGTCTGATGTTGAATACAGCTAATGAAAATATGCTTTAATATCCAAGAAGTTAATTATGAGGACAACTAAAAGATACATTATTGGCACTAAACAGCAACGGTTATTAAATTAATTTGTATGTGCATTATATCTAGCTAAAACTATTCCTAGCTTTATTGCTTAAGAGTTCAATCAGACACAGACTATAGTTAAAAGTTTAGAAATCCCAACACCATCCACAGTCCAAATACATACTGATTGGATTTAGGTAAATTGGAGGCTTTAATTTGGTTGCGGGTGTGATTGTGAGTGTAAGTGGTTGTCAGTCAATGTTTTTTGGTCCTGCAATATGCTGGCGACCTTTCTATGGTTTAGCCCGCCTCTGACCCAATGGCTCCAGGACTCCCAGGACTCTCAAAGGATAAGTGGTATAGCTAGTGTATGTACAAATGGATTATATATAATCATGTTGTGTAATTAATCAAACACCTCTAAAATCATCCCTACTTCTGCAAAAAAGACAGAGAAAACAAACAATAAAGAAAGTTAAATTGATGTCTGGAATGGTTGCATGGCTAAGTTAAGCTAAGCTAACCGTTGCCTAGGTGTAGCTGAATTTCGAATAGTTAAACATGAGGGTGGGTATTCATAAGTATTAATAAGTTGTAGCTCTAGTTTTACCTGTCTTTCTTCAAGATAATACAAACATATTGCTAATCATTGATATTATATTATTTTGTCCTCAGGACTTTGGGTTTGTCAGGCTTTCGTCCAAAGTGCAAACAGCCCAATTCAAGATGAGAACCAATGAGCTGATGCTTCATGAGGATTTCTATGTGTCACTAATGGAGCTCCCGGAGCAGTACGACTTTGGGATCTACTCCCGCTTCTTCAACACATTTGGCACTCACTACGTCACGGAGGGAACTATGGGAGGAACCCTCGAATATGTTGTGGTTATTAACAAAAACTCCATGGCTACGTCAAGTACTGTGAACTTTACAATGTGTTAATTGATGTCATATAATAATTCCATGTTATGTAAGTAACCTTTGTTTAATTATTTCCCCTAATGCTCACAGACATGGTGGGTGAACAGGTTGGTAAATGCATTGGTGGCTCTATTGGATTAAGCTATCCAATGGGGGCCTACGGAGAAGTCGATCTCAAACTTGGTGGGAATGAATGCAAGAAAAAGGGGAAGTTCAGTCAAGGTGAGACAGTAACTGTTTCCCAATTCAGGGGCTGCATCCTTCAGAGGACCGCATAGACTGTAAAGGCTGAACTGAAAAAACAAAAAATGCTCCTCTCACCCTTATTGCTATAGCCAAAGAGGCAGAGATGAAGTTGGACATGATGAGAAAGTTTTAGCTCTCCTTGGTAATGTAACATGTGCTCAGTTGAGTTGAAGCCCGATACTCAAGCAAGCCTGTGCCATTTCCCTCTTTGAAAATCGGTTTGTCACCGAAGTGCAATGAATCCTGGGACAGGTTGTGAGAGGAGGCATCCACCCCTTGGAGCCTTCATTTCTCGGAATGAAAGGATGCATTTGCCGGACACTTTTGAAGGAGCCTTCTAAATGGGACCTGCGAGTTGAACCACTGCGACAAAATCTGTCTTCAGATGCAGCCTCTGAAGAATGAAGCCCCTGAATTTATACTCAACTAATAACAGATGAGAAATACAATTACCAATTACCATGAACCGGTTCTCATATCACATATTACTATATAATAATACCTCACAATACAGTGTAATATAATATACATATTTATTTTACATAAATTATAAATGTGCATTATAATTATCTTGACTTTCAGTTCATTAGCTAAAGTTTCAACTGTCACAGTTTTGTATAACTAAGAAATCGTGTAAATGACTGTTATTGTAATGTGTTGTGATTTTTTTTTCATTCTGTTTTTAACACGTATAGCAAGGGACTCCAGTTCGGTTGTGATTGAGGACATTGTGACTCTAGTGAAGGGAGGAATCACAGAGAGCAGCGGTAGTCTGTTGGCTATCAGGAATCCCAAAACCTACAGGAGCTGGGGAGCAACTCTGCAGTACAACCCAACTCTCATCGAATACGAGGTGATATAAAACTTCATATAAAGAGAAAAACTTCTTAAACAAAGGAAAAGAATGAGGGGAATTGTTGCTCAATGTAACTCGTGATGACCTCAGACTGCTTTCGTGCTTTAATGCTGGTGCGATCATCTGTTTCCCCAGACCATGCCGATCTATGAGCTGGTGCGCCTCAGCACGGCCGCCGTCCATGTAGGTGCGAGACTGGCCAACCTGCAGAGGGGCTGGGATGAGTATCTGCAGCAGTTTGACTCCTGTCGCTGTGCTCCCTGCAGGCATAATGGGATCCCTGTCCTCAAGGGCACCTCCTGTGAGTGCCTCTGTAGGTCCGGTTACCAGGGAGACGCCTGTGAACAGACGCTCAGAAGTGGTGAGGCGATATGATAAAAAACTGTCAACATATTCAAAAGCAGGCTCTTTAAGTTGGACTAAAATGCTTCACATATTGAAAATGCTAATTCTGCCTGCGTGTTTTAATATTGAAACTATTATTTCTGATCAATATCACAGCACAGAAAAAATGGAAAAGCTAGCTGAACTGATTTTAGTGCCTCCTAAAATAAAAGCTCACACATGAAAAGAAGCTATTCATGGCTATTAACTCAATTCCCCCAAAAATGAGTGCTTTAATAAAAGAGAGCTTATCAATGAAAACAAACTAGATTAATTTTTTTGCGGGTAGCTGTGGCTCAAGAGAACGGGAGGGCTGTGCACTTTTCTGACGGTTGATGGTTCAATCCCTAGTTTGTCTAGTCTCCATTCTGATGTGTCCTTGGGCAAGATACTGATTCCAAGGTGCTCCAGACATCTCTGCCGACAGTTTAGTCTACAGTTCAATTTCAGATCTGGTCTCTTCAAGCATCCCGTGCAGACTGGCGGCTATTTATTCAGGCACTTGTAAATGCTTTTGTAGTTTTTCATCCTCTAAATACCAGACAATTATATTGTAGAGTCAAACTTTTGGTGCAGCTGTTATATATCCATTCACCACCGTATCCATAACAGCTTGAACTTCAAGGCTTTGAAGCTTTGCAACTCTTGCATTCTTTGATTTTATGCAACATCCTGCAGGGCCAACTCACAACTGAGGACTTAAAAATAGTTCTGTAGGGGAGGAATAAAATGATCAATGATATATAATATCAATACATCTAACATTACTATAACTGGTGTGTAATAGTTTCAATTATTTCAATTATACTGAACTGTACTTCAATTTCTTCTCACCCAATACATATCCAACACAAAATCCTTTTAATGTTACTCGACAGATGTCAAGACAGATGGGTCGTGGTCGTGCTGGGGGGCCTGGTCCTCTTGCACATCTGGGAGGAAGACTCGGAGGAGAGCCTGTAACCATCCCCCACCTGACGGGGGCGGAGCCGCCTGCCTGGGCTCTCCCAGTCAGACGCGACGTTGCTGAAGTGAAGCTCCTCCCAAATTGTAGTGTGAAGACGATGTTGAGTGATGAGAGAGAATAAAGTTTTTTTCTGACGATAAAAAATGATGGTGTTAGTTTTTTAATGTTAAGTACGGAGCTGTCAAAAATAGCATCTGCCTGTCTCAGGTCACACTGTGTGACACGTCAAAGTGGAAATAAAAGTGTGTTGAGCATTTTGTGTTTGTGTCAGTATTTTCATTAAGTAATTTTGATTTAAACTGTTATTTGTACTGTGTGTGACTTTGTTTTTAAATTGCCTCCAATATTAATGTTAAATATGGAACAACAGATGCTGATCCATTTTGCTGTCTGAGGAAAGTCCAGTTAATTGTCAAATGTTGTACTTTAGAAACACACAAATAAATGGAAAAAATGTACTCCAGTAAAAGTAAAAGTACTGCATTAACCTTTCTACTTGGGAAAAAGCAAGTCAGTACTTGCTTCCAGTAAGTACTTGCTTTTGAGTATACTTAAAGTATTAAAAGTCACTTGCTGTGTGCCTATTGTTGTGATGAAACACTCTACTACCTCATTAAATGTGTCTACTGTATATTAGTATATTATTTGAGTTGTATGAATAATATAGACTCTCTCATAATAATAAAGAGAAATGCAGATGACACTACTGAAAATACATTGTCATATAAATGGCCGACTCGCGGCCTTGGAGTAGTTCTTAGGTTTTCTTCAACAATGATTCTACTGCTGCAGGAGGCGGAGTCTAATGTCACCTTCCTCTTCTGATTGTTCAGTTCCCACCTCGTTATTAATTACCTATAAAAATGTGATAAAACACTGTGAACATTAAACATAATGCATGGTAAAGATATAGTTGAGCAAAATTTACATATATGGGCTGATACACTATATGTAGTGGAGTAAAAGTACCTGAAAAGTAAGTAAAAATCCATGAAAAATGTCCTTTAATACTCTAACAAAGTACATGTACTTTGTTACATCCCACCACTGTCCAAATGGTTTCCCAGTTCTTATAAAATAGTCCTAGACGACAAACCATGCTCATTGTTTAGATTTACTTTATTCAAATGTGAATCATTATTACACATTAGTCCACTGACTAAACACACCACAGACTACTCTCCTATTTAAAAGTTTGTTTTCTTATGTTTTTAAATCAGTTTTGACTTAAGCAGGTTTTTAAATGCAGGAAGTCTCCTCTTGCTGCAGTCCTGTGCAGGCCAGGCCTCCATCGCTGGGTGCTGGGTTGTTACACTGTCGACTCCTTGACTTCGTTCTCCCACTGCAGGACGACCATGCACCCCAGCAGCTCCAACTGCCGTCAGTGGCTATTTCTGTGGGAAAGGGTCACATCAAGTTTCCTCATGTAGTCTCAGTAGGTTTGGTACAAAAGTAATATATATATATTTAAAATAAATTATGTGTTGTATGACGTTTTTTTGTATTTTGGATCCGTAGTTCTCACCTTTTTGCCTCTGAGTGATCTCACAGCCCCGTCCGGTGTAGCCAATGGGACACACACAGTCACACCTTGTGCCTAGTGAAGAAGACAACAATAATTCCTTCATTATCTTCATTACCGCTGCATCGTTTAGTTTTCCAATGTCTCTCCGAGGTCACTTAATGTAATTTTAATTACAACTTAACCTAAAACTAAAGCCGAAGAATAAGAAGGAAAAAACAAATACCCATATAAATAGTACCAGAACTATAAATGAAAAAATAACAGTAATTACTCACAAAGTACACAAGTTAAGCTACTGAGCTAGTTTTGAATTTCAGAAGGAAACAGAAACAGCCATTACTTCAGTTGCAAACATAGACTAAGGTTAGTTCCACATTACTACATTTTCATTTGAATATGCATCAACTCTGTGGCAGATAGGCCTGGTGCCCACACTGCTCTGGAATTTTAGAGTGCCTAAAATGGAGAAGTTTGGTTAGAAAACTCTGGGGCTACGTTTCACTCTGGACGGGCAGAAACGGAAGGTTTTGGAAATTATGATGTAGACACTCCTATCACATGACCCCCTACAGAAGAAAACTTCTGGAACTAGCCTTGTCTCTTTAGTGTATAACACAACATGGCCAATCAGCTACAGACATTGCAGACCCTGTTGTCTTTGCTGTTGTGATGTCAAATTCTACATTTTATAAGCTGCGATTGGTCAGGTGATATGCATTATCAGGTAAGTAAGTATGGAGGGGGATTTAAACTGTAGAATATAATATCATCTGACATACCTCTCAAAACAGCCACTCCATTGTTTCGGCAGGGAGCACAACGACATGAACTACTCTCCGCCAGGAACTCCGACAATGCTTTTTTCAGGTTCCTCTTCAGTGAAGCATCATGGGAGAAGTCTCTTGAAGTCACCAGCTCATACAGAGGCCGAGTCTAATGAGAAACAAGTGTCATGATTCAACCAAACACTTGTTACTATTCAAAGTTGGTCGTATTGGATTGAGTTGTTTTTAGACAGAGACAACTGGAAAGTCCCTTGTGTGCTGACATTTGACTATGAGGTTGTTAGACAGCCCAGTTTTATTTGGCATTGTTGCAATCTGGCATCATTTGCTGTTTGTTCTCCAGCTTGCTATTGATTGGTTTAGCTGTAGGCTACTTCACCTCTCTGCAACACTTTTGGAAATGATTCTGGCTCGATTATTCAAATCATATCCACTCAAGACAATTTTAAATTGCTGCCAGATGCTTCAGCCCCTCCATCACCCCAGCATCCACCTCTAGGCTCCGGGGGAGAGGTATTTGCTCATCACTCCCATTATATCTATGTAATCATATCTCGGGGAATGATTAAGTCAGAGAATAGACGCCCAACACTATAATTTTCTTCTTTGCAATTAACATTTGAATGTGACTTGTCTGACGGAACTACAATTACTGCTGTTGTATGCCTCCTCCAACCAGTGCAGATTCAGTCTATAGAATTTTTTTTCAAACTCATACTCATATGAGGTCCTGTGACCTGTGACCTTTGAGCACTGGAATTGAATCAGTTCATCTTTGAGTCCAAGTGACAACTGGACAAAATTGGAAGAAGTTCCCTAAAAGCAGACCTACGATATCATATTCCAGAGGCCAAAAACCTGTTTTGAGACATGACCTTGGTCTTTGATCTTTGACCATCCCAAATATGGTCACTTCATCGTGGAGTGAACATATGTGCCAAATTTGAAAGGACCCTCTCAAGGTGTTGGAATGGAAATATGTTTTTTTGAGGCCTCTGGAACATTGACCTTTGACCTCCAAAATTCTAATTAGGTCATCCTGAGAATTAGAAGATCCTGAGATATCGTGTTCATAAGAATGGGACGGACAGACAACCGGTAAACATTAGGCCTCTGGCCACTGGCGATAGAGAAACTCACTGTTTTGCGAATGAAGTCAGGGTTGAAGCGTACTCCCTCACCCCAAAGCGTCATCAGCTGGGGGGTGGGAAGCTTTTTAGACACCAAGCCGGTGATGGACTCGCTACTGCCACCTCGCACGACAGCAACAAAGTCCTCCACGGTGCTGCCGATTACAGTGTCCTCTGGAAAGGGAAGGAGTGACTTCAGTGTTCAAGCATCAGTTCATGTGTATTTAGCAGACTGCGAATCCTCACCTCCCATCTCATTCAACAGGCCAGCGCAGGATCCGCCCTGAACCCCCACTGACACGTAAACACCATAAATGTTGGCTCCAATCTTCAGGCCTGACTGGGTGCAGGACTTGTAGTCTTCCAAAGTATAATCTAGGATGACAAACCTCTGTCATGGAGTGCTTTTTCCTTTTTATATTATTATGTTATAGTTCACATAACCAGCCGCTGAGCAACATGTATGTAGTTTAACAGCTTAAACACTCAATGTAGAGGATAATATGATATCATTAGCATTGGCAAACCCCAGTATCCGATCCAAATAATGATCTGTGTGGAACATCCTTTAAATGAAAGAGCTGAGAAATTGAACTAAATTAGATTTTACGGATGATGCCCTGTTACCTGTCTTGGCCAGGTTGTCCTTGTTTAGAATGATGGTGTGCTCATATTCTCCTCCGAGGGCGGCCTCTGTGATGTAGTGGGTGCCGTAGTCTCTGTATATCTGCCTGTAGTCTCCATAAACATAGGCCTGTGGCAAGGAGCGCAGGCGCTGCAGGAACTCAGGGTGAAGCATCAAATCGTCTGGCTTCAGCATGTACTGGGCCAACTCCAGCTCTGCTTTGGCCCTCACAAAGCTGTTGATCTGAGGAGAGAATCAGTGGGAGGCAGGTGAAAGATTAGAGGCACCAGTGGTTTTTCAGAAGAAAAGGGAAAAAAAAGAGCAGCTCACCTTGCCAGAGGCACGGCGAATCTTCTGAATGGATCTGGTGAATTTGGCATTATTGTAGTTGTAGCCAAATTCAAATACGCCAGGAACGGCAAAGCCAAAGGAAACAGTGGTTTTTGTCATACGCTCCTTTATGGTGGTTTCCATGTAGTCAGAGTATGACTCAAATGCCTGAACATTGAAATCATACGAGCCTCTTGTCTGTAGATGAGTGGACAACACAAATTTAGCTTTTAGTGTGAAATGAGCAGGACCATGTTAATAAAACTGTTAATTTAAAGTAAACTGTGGATAAGATGGAAAAACAGATGCAACAGAACAGAATGATGAAGAAGGGAAATAAGATAAAACAGGATTTTTCATGGTTTTAAATTAAGCCAAGCTGAAACAACCAACACAAGGATACATTTCGAATTAGCTCTCCTCATGAAGGAATTATTAGTTGTAACTATTGGTTTGATTTGTTGATGTATCCGTTTCTAATGCTTTGTAAAGCAGTGCGAAAACCTTCATATGAATGGATATTAAATGGACTGTATATATATATGCGGTTTTTCTATCGACCACTCACACAACCATTTTTCGGTGAACTATCCCTTTAAGCTCTGAAAGGCAGTGATTGTATTTTCCACAATTCGGCAAGCCAAACTTTGTGGTAAGTCAATAAATTAGAATAAACGTATGTGTGTTCATGCATCAAGTATAAATCGGTACTTGTTTGTTGGTCAAGCCCACCTGGAAAGTGTACTGCTGCAAGTTGTGAGGCTTCCTGAACCTGACATCCTGAATGTATTGGGGCGAGCAGCTGCCTGCATAGTATCTGTTATCAAGCACCATTCCCTCCAGGTTACTGTTCAAGATGTTGATTCTGAAAGAAAAGCATCAGCATCAACAATGGGTAACCTGATTTGAGAAGAGGCACATGTTTACATAAGAGTTTGCCCAAAAAACTACCATTGTAGACTAATAGGAATTTGACTGACCCTTTGGCAAGGTTCTCAATTCCCCAGTACTCCTCAGCTTCGTGTCTGCAGGGCTTGGGAACCTTCTTACAGCCGACTTCATCTGACATGTCCCCGCAGTCATCCTCCCCATTACACTTTAGAGTTCTGTGAATGCAGCGACCTGATGGAGGAGAGACGTCATTTAAATTTTGAGAAATATTAAGTGCTGTTTTTGGAAATACGGTTATAAGCTTTCTTTAGATTGAGATGAGAAGATCGACATTCCAGCAAATTTGAATATAAAGCACAAGCCAACAGCAGATTTGCTGGAATCAGTGGGAAACAAGTAGTCAGAGGTAAAGACTGCATATGGCCGAGAAACACAAAAGCACAACATTGTGTTTCTATTTGGATTTTTGTGCAGATTAGAGAGAGATCTGCGACGTGTTAATTTGTGCTTTAAAGGTGATGAGATAAAGTTTGAAGGGGTAATGTGTTGCAGTATTGACTGTAGTGTACTTTAGGGGTGTTGATAAGACAATATTAACAGTTTCAATTGCATTTAGTGTCTATGCTAATCTAATCAGCCACATATTTAACATAAGAATGATACCATCTTTCTTTTGAGAACAAATCTCGCAAATGCAAAGTAGCCGGAAACCTTCTGAAATTGCAAGATGACTCACTCACATCAGACACAGAATATTAATATTTTTCTTTGTGTGACTTGAATTCTTACATATTTTTTTAATGATTTTTATACAATATAAAATGCACTTGGTGAAGGCGGGTTTACAAGATACCTGTTTGTGTGCAGAGGAATCCTTCACACACGGGAATATTGTCACAGGTGTAGCGGGCTGGAACCTCACAGGCCTCGTCCTCCCTGTCATGAAAATTGCATGGCTCCCCTCCAAACTGAGAAGGCTGGTCAAGTTTGGCATAGCGATACTGGAAGGTCGAGAGGTACAAACACATACACAGTCAGAAAGAACAGAGAGGTAGGCTCGCCAACACAGAATAAAGGTGTGTGAAAGAGCTCGGAAACTGCTCCCAGGGAACTGTAATAGCCAAAATCACATTAGTGTTATTTTTTCACTTTCTCATGTCAGGATTATTAATCTGCCCCCTTGTAAAGTGGATGAGGTAGAGCACTCAGTTCATCCACAGAGACCTTCACTGTCTCCTCACAGAAAAATATATCACAGGGGTCAGAACAAGTTTAACTTTTCACAGCCTGAGGTATACGATGATTTATTTATCCAAATCTGATTGCATCCAAATTGAATCTCCTTACCAGCCACATTACTGTTTATTAGATCAATTTATCTGGTCTGTAGTTTTGGATGTTAGCCATATATTTGGTTCGCTGCAGTTCATATAACCAGTATTTTCTTTCGTATGTAGATTTTAATTAGTGATAGGGTCATATATAGGTTAAAGGAAATTGTTTTCTTCCCTACTGAGAGTTAGCAAAGAGTATTGGCAACCATTTATGTCTGTATGAAAGCGAGCCAGCAAGCAGCTAGCTTAGCTTAGCACAAAGATGGACATAGAGAGACAGATAGTGTGCCAAACAAAATAAATCGACCAACCAATCTTTCTTGGTCAAAATAAATGATGTGATAAATTATAACAATCAATACTATATCTGCTACATGTTTAGCATCATTGATTGAACAAAAGACAGATGGTCAATAGGTTCATTAAAGGATCCTGATTGCAGCCTGGATTCTTTGAGAGCTCCTTCAAAGAGCATATCCGCCGATTATTATTTCTTCATAAATGGCAAATTTGTTGTTATGAATAAATATGATAAACACCAGAACAAACAATCAACTAGGTTGCAAGCACTGTTGCATTCTGGGCCTGCAAGCTCAGACTTTGAATTGTAGCTGCAACGTAGCCTCATCATACTTACTCTTTTCTTCTGACAAGTGTCGCAGCGTGACCACTCGCTCCAATTCGATAACACACAGTCCACAGGATGAACTCCCAGCGAATCACTCACTGACCGAGCTTCACGAACACCGGGCTCCTCATTGCTCGCTGCTGTGACGGCAGCTTTACTGTGACAAGCAGATGAAAAGCAACTCGAGACAAATCGACAGTAACGGATATTTTCACCACTTTCGATACCTCATATACTGACTAAACAACAAGTATGAAATTGAAAGACAATCCTTAATGGAACTGTGATAGCGACAATAAAGAAATACAGACAATCCATTAAACAGACAAATCAAGTTCATACCTTAGAAGCACCAAGCTCAAAGTGACATGGAGTAGGCAACCGTGCAAATTGAGCGCACTCCGTGGTATTGCCGCAGAAAACATGGTTGTGTGTCCTGACTGTGACTGAAGAGACGACACTGTTCGTCTCCCTATGTAAACACACACTGATCAATACTGGCCTGAATATAAACTGACTGAGAGGTGGATCAGTACACACAACACCGAAGACATCAAACACTCAGCTATGGGACACTGTTGGTTGACCTGCAAACAAAACTCAAAAACTATGTTGATTCTACAACAGCAGCATTGTAAGACCGACAGTCTTTTGAGCAAATCATACAATTTTATATAATATATAATTACAAAAATAGAAATCAGCAGTTATGTGATTAACCTAAAAGGGCAAAAAAATATATCAAATAAAGTGTTGTGTAAATTCCTGTTAAAAACCTTGTGTGGTCAAATCACCTGAGTCATGTTTGGATATTCATGACCTTTACACTTTGTTCAGCTTTGCTTTGGATTTTACCGGATGACACAATTCCATGACTGTTCACTAATTCAGGGAAGAGCAACATAGCAATAACAACTAACATCTGATTATCCTATATGTTTATTATGTTGCAGCTCCAAAGCTGGAGCTCTTATGTCTACGTCAAATAAATAAACTGAAACTGAAAAAAACGTACTAATATGCTACTACTGATATCACTAATAATGTAGTTAACGCTATAATAAAATCTGTTATCACTGCAGTAAGTGCACATGGGATGAGGCCGGTAAATTCATGTCTGTAAAGACAGTAGTGGTGAAAAGTGATTTTGCTTCTCACTTGCACTTGTGTAAGGTTTTTTTAATGCAGCATTTTACTTGATAAAATATTTGTTTTCCTCACCTTCATATAGGTGCATTTACTTCAACTTCTTCTCCCATAGCTTTTTACACCCCCCTAAAAATGTCACTCATGGCCCTAAATTACTAACACCACTGAGTCCCGCCCACAAGTTGACGGGATTGGTGTCTTAGGTTTGTGACATCACAGACCTTGACCGGCCTGGGCACACATACTTGAATTCAAAGTGAATATTGTGAATATCGCCACATTGTGATCTGCCTTGCCACAGCAACCAAATTGGGGGTGAACAGGAGGCCAAAGTTGGCCAGTGATACAATTGTGAAATGTGAAACCGCACCTTAAGTTGTTGTTGATTTTTTCACCCAAATTTGGTTTCTTATAAAGGGGGACATGTTAACAGGTTTAAAAACTTGACTTTCCCTGGAGGGCCACTTTAAGAAACAGATCTCAGTACATCTCCTCCACCGAAGGACAGTTTATCATTTTTAAGGTCATGATTTAAGGTAGATGCCATAATCGAGGACACAGCTATTCTTCACGTAATCAACACAATAAAAAGGCTATGATGATGCTCATATATCACATAAGAGGTCCCAATGACACTTACTGGGACTGAGTCCACACGGGATTTCTAAAGTGTTTGTGTGATGAGAGCAACCTCTGTTGGCTGCTTCCGTGACCTTCTGAGAGTGGACCATTACAAATGATTCTGCCAGGTTAAAGAAATAATAGAAACCAACCAAGCAGAAAAGTGGGAATCACATGATATTTTATTTGTGACTGAACAGTGGCATGGGTACAGTGTATGGGGGAAGTCATAGACGTACAAAAGTCCCTTTTTTCTTCTTTTCATGACAGTTCTTAACTCCATAAATAAAATTTACAAAATATTTTGGACTATTTCTTTTTCTTACACGAGCGGGGGTACATTTAGAATACCATTTGTTACTGTCAGACTAGCCGTTTATATTGATATCTCTTTTGTTCATGTTATATAAACCTTAACTGTTGACGATTTTTGATTTGGTAGAGTGGAACTACGATATGGCCAAGTGCTTTGCAAAACAACAATGGCCTGATAATAGGAGCAGTGAGCGGAAAACAAAAATAAACCTGGTAAGGCATAGAAATGCATTTGACTGTCTGCACTTGTGGTTGTTAAGCCTTGTCATATCAGAACGGATCTATTCTGCCCAGTTATCCAAGGAACCAAACAGAGATATGATTATGAGAGGCAAATTGTAAACAATGTGACCTTAGTAAATGTAGAATATCTAAAAAAACAAAGAGATGCAGGGAAATCTGCCTCCTAGCACTAAAAAAAGTCTGTGACCTTAGTAGTACCATTTTTTTGTCTCGACCCTTTTATTTCTTTCACCTCAAGTTCTTAATGAGTGAGACAGGTTCAGCAGGCTTTATTTTCAATGACCATGTAACACATATTCACAGTTCATATCTCACCGACCCAACAGAAACAAAGACGTTTTCAGAACTAATAAAAAAAGGCTGCAAAAGCGAAACAAATGTCCAGACGTCAAAAATAGAGGTGCTGGTAGGGCATTGCTTGAGAGAAACACAGGTAGTTGGCATCCAAGAGGCAGAGAGCTATCTTATGGCACAGAGGCTCAGGTATTGGGGCTGGGAAGTTTCTTATTTACAAAATAGATGTTTGGCAAATTTTGATTTTGACATTGATGCCTCCAAGTCATTTAGATATCCTTTAACGACTCGGTGTCATCAATTAAGAATTCACAGCTTATAAAATGAGAAAAAGAAAAATCATATTTTTTTGATTGGCTTCAGCCCTAGGATGAAGCTGCAGAGAACAGTTTTGCTCACAGCTGAGCCAGCTGAATCCACATCGAGTCTGTTCATGCAAATGGCCGAGAGGTGGAGTTACACTATGAGAACATTTGGCAAATCCATCTGCTACGCACAGTCTTTGCTGGTGGCAGTTGACAAACCGAAGGTCAACCACATACGGCAGAACGCTGCTCCTCTTGAACACCTCCAAAAAATAATTTGCATCATCAGTGTCACCATGGCCTTGTAACGTATCCTCACAGATATAAATCCATCACAGGGGGACGTAGTCTCCTCCCGTCGCAGGTTTCGGTCAAAGATCAAAGGTCACTTCCTGGTTGATAGTTTATTTGATTGGACATTAAAGCCAAAGTCTGGTTGTCATGCTGAGGAGTGCAGTACAGTATGCGGCCTCTGGAGGAAAGCAGATCCTTGGATAGCCAGCTTATTACAGACCTGCCAAAATATCCATTAAAGGTTGAAATAACAGTTACAGCTGCGTAACACAGCTGTGAGAGATGCTTCTGTTCACAGTCCTCTCATCTCTCTTGTTCTCTTTCTCATGAGCTTCTGTCTTGGCCTTGAGAGCTTCCATTCCCTAAAGAGAAAACAATCAGGAAGGATGCAGTTACAACTCTGACCACTGAGGGGCAACGTTGTGCCTTCCTTATCTTTCATTAATGTGGCGCAGAGCAGAGAGGCACAACGCCTGAGATGTTGAACTAAAATAAATCTCTTTTTCAAATGGCAGCCTACCACTCAAGGAAAAGAAAGACACGGGAAGGAGACAAATGAAAATGTGAAGTGAATAAACACAAGAGAGGAGGAGTAGTTGGACACTGGAGGTGAAAGAACAGGGCAGAAAAGACATGAAATACAACAATCTGAATATGTTCAGGCAAATCAGAGAGGAGGGAGCTGTGATATACCCACTCAGTTTGTTGTTGTCTAGCTGTCCTCCTGTGGACAGGTCTGATCCTGCGTTGGATCAGGAGCTCCACTGAGCTGCGGAGAGACCGACCGTGCAACAGCTGAGCCCTAAGATGGAGAGAGAGAGAGCGTTAGAGAGAAAGCTGTAAAATGTCCATCTAGAGGTTGATATATTTAATGAACTCACTGTAAATCTTTTCCTTCCATTTAGTCAGGAAAAACATCAGCGTAACATTTAGCAAAATGACAGAAGCTCTATAATTATCCAAAACATAATTTTACCTTATTATATATGATCTAATCAAGACACTTGAATCATATTTGACCTTTCATGCTTAATTGACCTGACATTTTTCTGAAAAACTGGTAGAATAAATCCTGTTTGGTCATATTAATCACATGGAAATCTACTCTGTGTAATTACATGTGATGTAGTCGAGAGCCGATCATCCATATGACAATAATAGATTATAACATCGTGCCAGCCAGTTGTTAAATCAAATTTATGAAACGTAACGACTGGGATGTGATGCAGGGAGGCGGCGCTCACCGATTGTTCCTCGTTGGCGTTGCTTGCGTTGTCCTCCAGGTCGACAGGGGAATGATCTGTGGGGGGGTCGCTGGCCTGGGATGGGGGGCAGTCAGAGGAACAGCTCCGCTGAGGTGCTGGTGTGGATGCTGTTAAGACATACAATAAGAAACAGTTAATGACAATATTCATGAGAGAACATATGTCCTATGAATATAATTTAGCATCACACTGCTAACATGAATATGATTTACTCAGAAGTTGTGGATTCAAATCCAGATCATGACCTTTATTGTGTGTCATCTCGTCTACTTTTTTTTATTACACCTGACATTCTGCATTGTGTCAAATAAAACACGAACAGGTCAGTTGTATTTCTTGTTGTGAGGCACAATGTTGTAGGAGTAAAATTCGTTATACAGGTGTTTGGTTATAAATCAAAGTGACGGACAAATTAAACATTTGACCTTATTGTGATGGTTGATGAAAAATCAGGGAAGTTATTACAATTGATCCAGTGGAGAATGTGCGGGTTTATTACTCAAAAGGACAAATGCCAGTCTGCTGGCAGCACTAGCTGATAAGTCAGAGGATATCCATATTAATTTGGGTAGATCATCTGGGAATCATGAATGTGTAATTTTGTACCGATCCATTCTGTAGATCTTTACATATTTCATTGAATAAATGGAATTTCCGTCCAACCGCTGGCACTGAATAGTCAGAGGATAACCAAAGTCATTCACATTAATCCCCTCAGTATTGGGAATATCTGTACAACATTTAATGTCAATCAATGTTAGTTGGCTTCATCCTCCGAGGACCATGAATATCAGGAAAGACCAATGCTTTTAAGGCTAAAAGCAAGATTTAAGAAATTTAATAATGCTTATATATTATATAAAGCATATATGTGAAGTTGTTAAGATGTTGGTTTAATCAGATGTGTTTATGTAGGAGGTAAATAAGCAAGAGGACTTACGGGATTCCGTGGACGGTGATGTGGATGTACCTGGGCTCAAGGTCATCCTCGAGAGATCAAGGTCACTACAGCTCCCTTCCTCTTCCTGGGTCGTGGCAGATGAAGGCGACAGCAGCTGAATGCAGACCAGAGTGTCCGGTTCGCTCATGAGGCCTGGGGTCCCACACCTGCTCACCACTGCTGACGCAATGCCAGCTCCCACACCTGCTGCTCCGGCCCCGAACGTAGAGGGGCCCTCGCCGGCGTCTAAGTCCATGTTGAGGCACTCTCTCCCCAGGCTCAGCTGCCTCTGGAGCAGGGTGGGGTCAGCTGTGTGTTGGGGGCTGGTAATGGCGGAGGAAGGGGCTGACAGGTCGCAGGCCTGCGGGCACATGGTCGTGATGGGAACCAGGCCTTGGAGCATGGCAGCTGGGATTGCATGGCCCCCCACGCCCACGGCCTGGGCCGGCATGTAGGCTGCCATGGCCGCCCACTGCTGCTGAGTGGCTGGGAAAATGTTGGCCTGGCTCCAGATGAGCGGCTGACCACCAGGGAGGACCTGAGCCACCTGGAGGGGGCCCTGCACGGGGAAGGCCAGGGTCTGAGCCTGACCAGCGTATGGCTGCTGCGCCCACTGGGCCGCCTGCACCGGGCCCATGGTCATATAACCTGAGAGGAAAAGAAGAGAAGGAAGGAAATGATTAAAGGTTAATAAGAAAAGGAAATTACTGTCTTTCAATCTTTGTCGAACGATGAGAGCGCATGGTGTGTTTTCTTGTCAAACCCTGTCCGATGCTGCTTATTACCAACAAATTTCACCCGCTTTTCCTTTGTTGCCGACCATTTTCAGTTATATACGTTTCTATATTGTTTCCGTGCCTTTCAAAGAGCCATGGGAATCCCACAATTTTACTTCAAGAAAAACAATATAAAGACAAATCGCCCACACATTTCTTTACTGAATTGTTTCTGTCCAATTGTACAGTTAATATGGCTTGGTAACACCGCTGAATGGGGAGGGGAAGGCTTCTCCTTGGAGTGTGCCAGGACAACAACTGTGCTTTGAGAGTCTGCTGCTGGAAAGCACTGACTTCATACTTGTTATTATCACAGGGTAAAGTTTGGCTGTTGTATGCATTGAAGAAGCCACTATTTTGTTGGACTGCTGTAATGAGAAAATGCTGGAAAATGTGTTCAACACATAAACTGCTGCTGACAAACAGAAGTAAAAGTACAAATGAATAGATCGAATGTCAAGCTCAAGTAAAAGTTAACTTTGCTGCTTAAGTAAAAGTTAGTGCTTTTCAAAGTACTTGAAGTATTACACGTGAAAGTACTTGCAAAATGTAGACTCATTGTTCTTCACCGGTGATGCTGCTGCTGCAGGAGGCGGGGTCTAATGTTACCCCACCCCCTGCCCTTATTGGATAAATGGACCAATTTCCCTCTAGTTATTGATTACTTTTAACAATGTAGAAAACAATGTGAAGATGCAACGCAATGAATTGTTAAAATTTTGTGTAGAAAGTACAGATATTTGCTGATATATGGAATCGGGTAAAAGTCAAAAGTACCTGAAAAGGAATCTACTTACGTAAAGTACGAATACAAGATAAATGTATTTAAGTACAGTAACACAGTAAGTGTACTTTTTTTACATGCCATGAAGATGATGGCACCATTGACTTTATCTTTCGAAGGTATTTTAAGTCTCTGCAATTTCCATCCATCCATCCATCCATCCATCGTCTATATCGCTTATCCTGTGAGGGATGCTGGGGGTTACTACAATGTCAAGGGTTTTATTAAACACTTGGGATTGTCTGTTTACAAACCTCTCTTTTGCTCAGAGTATAATATCACCACTGCATGGTGTTTGCTCTTCCTTATAAACACTCCATAAATCCACATCCTGCTAAATCCTGCCAACATTTTTCCACTAACAATACATCAAATAAAAAAATCCTCCCTTCCAGCATTGTCTTTCTCTCTTTCATATTCTTTGTTGTGGAAAAGATGCAGAGTTTCAGTCTGGGGGGGGGGCAGCTACCTGACGGCATGGCAGTGGGGCTGAACGGGGCGTACATATCAGCAGGACTGTGCTGCTGCTGGCGGCTGCTCCTGCTCGGGTCCAGTGTGTTGGCAGGAGATGGAGGCATCTGGGAGGAAAAGCACACACACACACACACACACACACACACACACACACACACACACACACATAAACACACACGCACACAAGCGCACACACACACACAAATGTCGAAGTCAACAAAAATCCACTGTGCTGCACATTTAAAACTTTAATCTTAAGTACTGTGGAAAATCTGTTCTAATGAAATTGCACAATCAAAGATAACGCATTGTACTATCTCTTACTTGTATCAACTTTGCAAACTTAAAGACTCACCGAGGGAGGCGTGGACATGTCGCCGAAAAGATCGAAGTGGTTGATATTCTGTGAGTCAAACCAAGGGGATGAGGGAGAGAGGGAGAGAGACAAAGTCCAGTGATACATCACAACAATGAGATTTGCATAGTTATGAAATCTTGAATCCATCTCCAAATAGGCTACGGTGGCTGCAAGGGTGGGTAGGTGTGGGGAGGGAAATCTATTCACAAAAGCCGCCTGTGCTGTGGAGGGCGAGAAACAACGATCCCCTTGTTTCATTATCAGAAAATGGATCTAAAATGAATCTTTCATGGCTCGCTATAATTGAGTGGGTAAAAGGCTATTCAGTCCCATAAAAAAGGCTCTGATTAGATATTCTTATGTCTGCCAATCAAGCAGGGGCGCCTGTGAGAGCCTGGGATGCTTTTAAATGCATGGCTCTACTGTATGAGCAGCGAACACACACACAGGAGGAGTGTGTTTGTTTCATCAAATGAATGAAAGAAGAAGCTCCTGAGACCTACCCAGCCGAGACAATGAGGCCACCTCACCCTATAGGCAGACGTGACCCCTGCACTAGTCTCCCTCCGTGATCCATTCGCACTACTTAAAGGAGAGGGGGACGCGGCTGTGGAACAGACCATGGGATGGCTAAGTTGCATGAAATGTCTCTTGGGCCATGCACAAGCAGACAATGGATCACATTAAAAGCACAGAAAACACACGGAACACACAGGATTTGCATGCCATAAATACACACACACACACACACACACACACACACACGCTCACGCAACACGTTCGACAAAAGAAAGAAAAGGCAATCCGTGTTGCACATAAACCGGGTGTTTATGTCTTTCTTGAATAAGCCGGGACATAGAGGAACGCACAGTCTGTACAGCACTTTGGATCCATTGAGGGGCACAGAATGAGTCAGAATAAAAAAATAAAAAAAAGGTAAACATTGTACAGAGAGGTGTCTCCCCCGCAGGCACTGACACACCAAGGGAGTTCGAGGCTCTCTCAAAAAGCTCCAACTGAATGAACAGACAAGCAGTAACACTTGGAGATATGGAAGCGCTGCTACTTATACTGGCATGGGCTGTTTGGGCGAGATAAGGCGGGGTGGGCCGGGGACAGTTTATCTGTCCGATATGCCGAGCAACAAGCACACAAACGGTGAAGAGTATACAGACACAGTTTGCTACGGCTCTTTTTCAAGAGTTGTGTGTAAATTCTCTCTGTGTGAATGTTTTTGGGGCGAAATAGGCTTAAATAAATGTTTCTTTCTAAGCGATTTGAGAGATGTAATAGGGTCGTTGCAGCATGACGGTGAAGAACTCATAAAACCTACCAAAATGAGATGAAATAAATTTGCAGATGACAGGAGGGGATATTTTTTCGGTGCCGTTCTCTGACCAGGAGGAGGAATAAATTGCTATTCATTAAGCTTTGGTGGCCTTAGTTGCATGTAGCCATGACTTCACTGCATGCAGCTCAACCCAACACCCACTCCACCTACAAACCTCTCGTCCTTATCCTCTGAGGAAGACGGTACAAGCCACCTCCTTTAATTCAGTCCCACCGGTCTGACGGGACCGGCGAACACAGTTTCCAAACCAATCTTATCTCGACCATCTGGTCATGACATGCTTGAGATTCTGCACAGGATTGGATTTTGGAAGCGACGCCTGCCTCTCTAATGTTCTGTGAAATTGCTGACATGTCTGATCTTGGTCTCACAATCAGTTAGTCCTATCTCTCAGAGCAGGCTCGGCATGACTAATGCAGCTTTGTTTCATCATCATCGCCCGTCGTCCCAGGGAGCGGACGCAGGCAAAGACCCCTGTCTGACTCGTCCTTGGCAGCGTGGGAATGTTTTTGAGCCTGTTGGCTGTAATATAAAGCAACTGAATAGAGAGGAGCGGAAATATTACAAATGGACACTGTCATAGGGGGCTTAAGGCACTGACTCCCAGAGGATCTCAAGAGAGGTTTGCAAGTAGAAGAGTGAAGAAACAAATAATAGAAATTAAAAAACACCTACAGTCATGAAATGGCGTTTTGGGACATCATAGATCCCGTCCTTCTGCTGACTGGATGGGACCTGCATTGGATCGGAGGTCGATTCAAATGTAAGTAACAGAGCAGTCTGGGTATTTAAAAACAGGAGCTTACAAGAACTGAAACACGTCTATAGTGGAATTTTATCTTTCAATGTAATGGGGTTATGCAAATTCTATAGTTGGAGTGTTGAATCAATTCTACTTAAATCAATATTGATTGCTAACGATAGAGGGGATTTTAAGAAAGGCTATTGTTATTCTGCAACAGCATGTCTCCACTAGTTTGTAGGATAATAGGAAAATGCCTCACATCCGAAAACTATCTGTTGCTCTTAACCTCTCCGCCCGTCTGCCCTATCGCTCCCTTGACTGGTTAACTTTCAGTTACGTTTTGCCAACGTCTATTGATCTTGTTTCATTCTGAGATCAAATGGCATGGAAAGTGATTAATCTCCCTCTCTGAATCTTTCATCTTCAGAGGAAGGCAAGATACAGAGAGGCACAAAAAAAAGAGCTGTAGGAGGAGGAGAGGGAGAGAAAGGCAAGGAGGCGGGGCGTTAGGATTAAATCATTCGACACGTCCCTGGAGTCCTAGCTGGTCCTTCAAATGGTCTAAAATCAAAAGGTCAAAGTGTTGTATAAAAGGAGCCTGGTGTACAGACTCCAGGTAAACTACCAAGGCTGACATTGACTCCGCTGCAGCGGTTTCACATGCCAAATAAGGAATCTTATGTTTTAAACATTAAGATGCTGCCTTCTTATTTTAAGCACTTCTGAAATTAAGCTTTAAGATTTTGATAAGAGAAAATCGTATTTTTCACCCCAACTATGGTCAGTGATTGTTAGTAACCATTCAATGTATTAAATTTCCGTCATTACCTCCGCCAAAGAGGTTAGGTTTTTACCCCTGTCCGTGGGTTGGTTTGTTGATTAAGCAGAAACTAAATGGATTACCGTGAAACTTATTGGAAGGAAAGTATGGGTCAGGAAAGATCCCATGAAAGTGTGGGTGCGGGTCTGGATCAGGTAGAAACATCCAGGACTTTCTTTAACACTGTGAGATGACGCTTTCACAGTTTTCTCATGGAATAATTAATGGATCTTGTTTTTAAAAATTCAAGCATATTTAGAAATCAGAGTTTTATATGTTGTTGTGATTTGGTGCAATATGAATTCAAGGGAAATATTGGCGGAGGTATGAGCTCTAATGAATGCCATTGTAGTAGTGGTAGATTTTATTATTTCATTTAAAATGCTTCCAAATTCATCTTGGATACGTAGAAAATTATAAGTATGTCTAATCCAGCATTGTTTATAGTGTTATTTCAATGATAACAACCTCTCTGCTTACTCTTCACTTTTCCTAACCTCATACCAGTTACTACTGATGCAAAACGAGGATCCAGCTGCTGCTGTTGCTGCTGCTGCTGCACATCAAAAGTCCTTCACCGACAAAAATGGCTTATATTATTATAATGAAGCTACAGGAGACAGCCACATCACAACAGAAACCTCAGTATGATCTACATCTGAATCCCCAAAACAACAATCTGCACTTTTTAACTCCTCTCTTAAAGGGTGTCATACAGTTGTTAGTAATGCTACTATTATCAATCTCTCACAGGGTTTCAAGAGGGAGGAAAAGAAAAGGGGGGGCAATGCTTGTATTTGTACCTGATAAACGCTCTCCTCTGACTGGTGGCCACGGAGGGGTTCGTGTCCAGCCTCAAACACTATGTACTACAGAACAGAAGTAGTTGGCAAGGCGTAGAGGTGCAGAGAATAATGAGATGAGAAGATGTAGAGGGAGCGAGAGAGAGAGAGAGAGAGAGTGAGAGAGAGAGAGAGAGAGAGAGAGAGAGAGAGAGAGAGAGAGAGAGAGAGAGAGGTTGGTGTATAAAACAGAGAGTTACAACAAGAGGGTGATACATGATGAGAATAAATGAAAGCACAGGGGAGTGAGGATGGCGTCAAGTGAGGAATGAAATGAGATCAGGAACGTAAAGGATGTGAAATTGGGGCACATGAAAGAGGAATGGGGTGATGAAGAGAGAAAGAAAAGGAGTGAGGTGGGAGGAGGAAAGAGCACAAGTATAATAGGTCAGGCAGTAGTTCAAGGCAATGTGGAGGTCTTAGGTCGAGGTTCTCCCTTCAACATTAGCAGCATGATGCTCCACCTCTTGGAGAGGAAACAGACCCGCAGGTCTTAGGATTGAGATCCATGACCGAAGTCCCACAAGTCCTTAAATCTGTCGTTATCTCCTCTCACGTTGATAAAGATCAATGCAATTATGGATCTCCGATTAAAGGAATAATTTGGCAATTTGGGACACGCACTTTACTCAACGTGCTTTCACACCCGTCTTGTTTGGTTCGGACAAAATAGCAGGTTTGAAAGGTGCGTCGGATCATGGAGATGCTCTCGGTCCAGATCACACTAACGCTTGGTTCGAATTGTTTGCAGTGTTAAGGATAATTCTGACTTTGGAGGAAGTTGAGACAGCGTTTAACAGTAGAAGAGGAAATAAGAGGAAGCAGCCTGCAGGATTATTTGCAGTCTTCCCAACTGACGATATAATGTTTAAACAACAAGGGCTTTCATTTTGCTGGTAGTAAAACAATAATGGTATCACAATGGCAACGGAATTAAAGAAATTAATGGGTTGATTCCTTTTCTCTATTCAAATTGAAAGACAGTTTTTTTCATTGTTCAAAAAGTTAGTGAATCAATGACAAAAGTTTTAAGTCCGCTCCCTAAATTGCGTCTCAAAACCAAAACTGAGAGTTGCTGAGAGTCAGATGAGAGGATTGAGACCTTTTTCATTTCTTCTCAGGTGGAGAAGCCTGTTAGTTTAGCTTCCCATAGAGAAAGGAAACAGCTGGCCTGTTTTTTTCAAACTGTGATTACAGCTAATTTACACTTAATTGTTTAATCTAAACATAGACTGAAGGTTTGCAGGGGTTAATGTGCTGAACTATTTTTTTGGCAGCACACTCCAGAAAGTCGCTGGACCCAACCAAAAAATAGTCCTCCACATAATTCCCCATAAATAACACAAATTGTAAATTTGACCCTTTGGTTTTTGAATAGATTCAATTATTTAATGTATTAATCTGTGAAACTTGTGTGCTAAGAAGTGGATTTTGTTACATTTGAAAATAGCCAGGCTAACTGTGTTCTTCTCTTTATGCTAAGCTAACTAGGTTCCACAGGTTTAACATAATGACATATTGATCCTCTCATCCAACCCTCACACAGAAAGAGATTAAGCACATTTACCAAAATGTTACATTATTCCTTTTTAAGACTCTGGCCAGTCTCTGGAGTTTTGTCAACCAACATCAACTTAAATTGAAAACTGCAAAATGGAAATGACTTTATGCAAAAACACACTTCAGGCTAGAGCATAGAACAGAGGTGATCTGGGAGGTGGTTAGATGTACTGCTGAACAGAGCATTCAGAGTAAGAGTTAGTGTTGTCTGTATTCAGTGTGAGCAAACACAGAGAAAAAAAAAGAAAATCATGTTCAGCCAAATAAATGCACAGGGCAAAAAATAAAGAAGAGAGGGGTAACAACCAGTCCGGGGGTGGGGGGGCATATCTTTGGAAGAAATCAGAACATTGACACAGATCAACTTAAAAAATATGGTTTTACGACACTGCACTGGCAAATGGGAGTTGAATGGTTGAACAAAACTATCCATGGTCTACTGTGTATTACAGGAATGGTGGAATATCATGAATCATTAATTCAAGCGGATCAGTGACTGGAGAAGATATTTGAATTGAGGATTATTTGTTGTTTCTCTATCCCGGGCTTTGAGAGTGAAAACAGCATCGTTGAAGCTAGAAAAGCATCAGAATCAGCAGGGTCTATGTTCCGTATATCTGTGTAGCTGTGGACCTACCTGGTAAACTGGATCGTCCACTTCGTCCTCCAGGATGGTCTGTGGGGGTTTGGGACAGAAGGCAGACAACACATTTTGTTTCTTTCATCAGTCACTTGGAGAATTCAATCTCTCGTTAGGAAACAAATGGATGAAGAAGAGGCATCGACTGCAAAAATCTTAGTCTGCAACCAAGCATAGTAAGAAACTGACATTGCATTGAGTTTTAATGAAGCGGCGATTTGCTGGATCACAAACACACCGACGCATACATTCCCTGTCACACGCATCTCTTCTAAACGTGTCACACTTCCATGCTATTCAGATATTCAGCACAGAAATCAGTCGCGCAGACAAACACAGTTTGCGATGCACTTCAGAGGACGCTCGGAAGTGTTAAGATTTCTGGTGTGTGAATGCATCCCTGGCTGAGATGTAATGTGCGATCTCGCCTCCAAATGGGAAACGAAAGTGAGAAAAAAACATAAAAAAAATAAAGAGGGCCTCTAAGCGTCCTACCTGATACACCGCCTGCTCACACTGTTTGTCCTTCTGAGCCTTCTTCTCCATCTCCTCCCGCTGCTTAATGTCGTAGACGAGTGTGAAGAGGTCACGCAGGTCGATGATGAGGGGCTCGGCCTGGATGGGAGAGGTGGACAGGGAAGGAGGAGGAAGAAGAGGATGTCAGCATTTAGAAATTGAATTGCTTTTCATGTTTTAACTTCTCCTGTCCAAAAGGTTGTTACAGGCATCTTTTACTATTTGCATTATTTTTCTTTAAACTTAATAAATATGTTTTTGTTATGGGAAGTAACTTATGTGTATATTATGTATTTAATTTGCGTGTTTTCTTTGCATTTATGTATATTCTGTTATTCTGGTCAGTCAATCATCTTAGAATAGATCCTGTGAATGCAGAACGTGGCTGTCTGGTGTTTGTCTTTGATTTAGTCAGAAACAAACAGCGAGCTCAGCACAGCAGGGCGTGGGGGTTGTTGATCTGCAATATCCAGTATAGCATGAATTCACACCACAGCAATCTTTTGAAAATGTTCTTCCCATCCTACACTTGAAAAAGACAGATTTTATATTCCACACTTTTCCACTTCCTCACTCAAGTTTGAAGATCTGTGGACGTGACTCTTGAGAAGATAATTTTCGTCACTCTTCAGAAAATTCGATTTTGACTCCATCGATATTTAAAATGTAACCAAAAGAAGACAGTGCCAGGCGGTCTCCCATAGCCACACAGCTTGAATATTTAATTGCCAGACGTATGGATTAAAAGGACTTGGTCTCTGTAGGGAAAAACACTATTACCTTAATACAGCTTCAAGAGAACAATGTAGAAATCTCCACAGCATTTGGAGATTTAAATTGACTTGCATCTCAACTTGTAAACTGGCACCTGAGTCAATGAGATTTGCTTAAAATCTAAATTTAAAGACTTCAAATCCCTCTCCAGCAGAATGGAGAAGTACTCACCGACTGTGAAGTCTTGATGGCCACAAACCTGTGGTGGCCCTCCTTCCCGCAGACATAGCCGAAGGCCCGGTGGTCCCTGGTGTCCTTGGCGATGTAGCTGATCTCGTGGACCGAGTGCTGATGCAGGAGCACCTATAGATGGCAGAAGTGTAAAGTGTTCACATAGGAAAGACCATGTGGGCACTGCTGAATGTCTTCTTTATTTTTATAGAGGCATTATAAGATGTCCTCTTTCATTTGAAAATCTTCCTTTTGATATAATGTTTTAAAAGGAACCCTGTACACTGTGTTGGCAGAAAAAGTAGGTCAAACCTACTTAAAACATCTTTGCAAATTGTTAAACCAAACACGACCAGCCAACACGTTGTGAGCCTAAATGTCTCTGACAGAAAGAGGAAAGATTCAGGGATGTTTTAATTTCTCTTACGCAACATAGTATAGATAAAATTCGAACTTTAAAACCAGTTCTCTCTTTTAAAATAAGAATCAAATAATATGAGGTTTTGGTTTGATCGGGTCTTTTATTCTTAAGTCCAGCAGGATTTCAGATGCTGTTATTATCAAGAAACACCATATTAATAAGCAAGCTATGAAATACCAGGTGGAAAAAGAAGGAAGCAAAAAGCTTAGGAAATATAACCGTGCGCTAATATATACCCGCAGATTAATTAGGCTGTCACTCAAGCACAGCTACCTGCTGCTTCTCTGTACACGGAGATAAGCTTAGGGCACTGGGGAGGAGCTTTTATTCGAATATTAGCCAATACTCAGACGTTGGCAATGCCCCAGATTACTGTAAAATACAAAACTAATATGACTAGTCGACTCGATCCAGCAGAGAATCATGTCAGCTTTACATAAAGTATTTCCATCTAAACACTTGCTGACTCTGCCTGCGCTGGAGTGATCCCCGTTTCCCCCATAATCACTCAAGAGGGATATTAAGTGTGGAGTGTTATTTGCTGCCAGTAATCAGTAAATAAAATGAAGAGCATTACGGGGCATGATTTCCAAAACAACAAATGAGCTTGTCAAAAGCTGGTGAGCTGGTTGGTGGTGGCGGCCAAGGCCTAATGTTCTTTTCAATTACAGGCGAAAGACGCGCCTCTATCGCCACCAGTCATATTGAAAAGAGATATCATCAAAGATGGGTGTTTTTTTCTGGGAATAAATGGTTGGCACTGGGGTGGGGGTCGGCAACCGCGAGACCAACGCCGTTGCGTAATTATCAGTTTAGCCCTAACGACAGCTGAGGTGGAGCCTTGGTGTAATTAGCATTAGCGGCAATGATCATTAAGGGGTGGAACTGAGCGCTAATTATCGGTTAGCGCTGATGAGCAGAGTGGGCCTATCTAGCCAACACTACGCCCCAGGACGGGGAAGAACCGGGCCCCTCGATCATCCTGTAATGGAACAGCAGGCTTCCGAGTCCGCGGGAGTTGAGAGCCAGGATGGAGACGGAAACAGCCAAACATTGCTCACTGCGCTATCATTAGCACGCAGACAGGGTCTGAGTGATCTTAAGTAGGTTCTACAGCACACCCCTCATCTTGTAGTGTAGCCTATAGAGTATGTTACTCAGAGTCAAATATCGAATGCAAGGCCTGCAAATTAATGCTGCCATGTGAAATATTTATGAACTAAAGCAGAGGTCTTCAACAGGGGGTCCGCGACTCCTAGGGGTCCGCGGAGATACTGCAGGGGGGGGTCGCAAAATCTTTGGTTGATTAGACGATTTTTTTATCCAATTTTTTTACCACAAATTTATATGTCTTTAAATTCACATTAATATACATCCAACATATTGTGAGGCTGATTTGACCCTCTGCCTGACAACCTCCATCCGTCCAAGATTAGATAAGTTGTGTGCTATCCACCAGGGTCCGACATATCACTAATGTGGGAGTATGTGTGCCATCCACAGATGGCTTGAGGATTCACTGTCTCTTCTACATGTATGTTTAAAATAAAAACCTGAATCTGTGAATTAATTTAATAGCTCAGTGTTGAATGCAAGATGTATGCTTATAAATGGCAGTGGCATGGCCACCCTGTACCTTGCACATGTTTAAATTAAAAACATGAATATATAATAGCCCAGTTTAATATAAAACACAATTTTTTACAATATATATAGTAGGGGGTCCCTGCTCGATCTCTTCACCAGTTTGGGGGTCCTTGGCCTGAAAAACGTCAAAGACCCCTGAACTAAGGTTTGCTCTTGCTACTCATGAATCATGTTACTTGTGTGCAGAAATTGCCACGGTACAAACATGTCAACCGTGCAGGCCAGGCGTACAAGATGGCAGCCTCGGCAGCCGCTGTGAACTGAACTGTGCAAGTGTATACCCGCTGGACGTCCTATACCATATAGGTTCACAGAGTGGCAGCTGGCGGTGGCCTCTTGCTGCAGCCCTGCCGCAGCGGAGTCCCTTGCTGACACGCTACTCACCCCTGATCTTTCGCAGTAAATCTTGATCCCGCCGAAAGACACCGTCAAGAAGACTCTCTGCTTGTGCTCCCCTTTGGAACGTGCCGAGGAAGCCATTCCCTGTAGGAGATTAAAGGAAATGACATGAGGAGATGAAAGGATATGAACTTGGCGTTAAAGACCATGAGCTGATCTCTCTTCCGACTCAGGTGAGCGTGACAGTGGGAGATGAGGGGGTGGGTGGCTGACGGGCAGATTCAAGAGAAAGTTTGGGGGGGTGGTGAGAAGGCAGGAGTTACGTAAGGTGCGATAGGACAGAATGTTCTTTCATGTGCCTTTTTCTTGAAGCTCTACTCTCACAGGAACTCAAATGTCACCTTGTGCAGCGAGTCTTGTTATTATTTCCCTTTTTTCTTCTTCCCTTTCTTGAAGTAGCTCTGCTGCACTTCAACGTGACATGCACAAGTGCGAGCTAACAACAATGGGGTGAGATTTGCTGACAGAATGCATCGCTCATGCTGACCGACCAGCCCGCTGTTCACATAGTGCTGACTGAACAACCAATCAGGCCTTTGAAGTATGTATTTCCCATGGTTCTCGGCAGCCCCCTTTTTTTGCTTTTTATTCTCAAGTCTAATAAAGAAGACAATTAACATCTCCACCCTGTTCCAGTTAATGCGACCTGTGTGTTTGACGTGCCTTTCCTAGAACAAAGCCTGCGACATGAGAGAAGAGAGAAGAGGGAAACCCAGAGAAGATAAGAAAGACCTGCCTGCTGTGCTGAATATCTCTGACAAAACTGCAGTCGCAATTACACAGACACACGCTTGACCTCTCCTGTACATCAGCTAACCTCCACCTCAGACCTTTCTTGTTAAGGCAGAGCTCTATTCAAAACTACGGGCATAACAAGTCGTTCCTGAAGGGTGAGGGAGAAATACATGCATCATCACAAAAAAAAATGTAGGTTCATATGAGAAAAGGAAGTGATGAAGCAGTATATAAAGAGGGGAAGAGGATAAAGAGCAGAGCAAGCAACGGGAAAGAAATGAAGTAAGTGAGAAAGAGGCAGGCGGGCAGGGGCAGTCGATGGATGATGTCAATCAGCCATCGGCTTCTCCATTTGGTGGATTAGTCCTCAAGGCAGTGAGAGGCAGCTCAATAGAAACCCCATCCCCTCCTCTATCCCCTGTCCAGATAATAGCAAGCCTGTATCGACTGCTCCATTGACTGTAACTGGCTGGTGGCTGGTGACTACCGGAGTCACGCCGAGGACACTGCCGACATGTCGGATCAAGGCAGCGAAAAAGATGTTTTATTGAACATATCACAGTGAATGGATATGGGCGATGAGAGGCTTTGCCCCCTGGCTATATACTGCTCTCTTTGTAGGCCCGCCCACACACTTAAGCTGCGGAAAAATCCTTGAGAAGAAACTTAAAAAGCAACACATATATGTCCTCTATTGGAGAAGGATTTATCCTATAGCCACCAAGTGCAAAGACGGACTGCTTTTTTTCTTAAGAACAAAGAAAGCGATAAGAATTCGTTGCCTTTTACTTTAGTAACAGTGAAACAGTCAGGATGATACAGAATAAACTTTTGAGAGGAGATTTTTAATATGTCTATAAATGACCATTTGCTAAAACCCTCCTCTGAACAGAAAAGCTTAGCAGCCATAAGCAGCCACAGCATCAATCAACAACATAAAAATAAACAGAAACATAAACATCTGAACGTCCATCTGTGTGATAAGACCTGAATAAAATGACCAAAATCATATTGAATGACATTCGCTTTGACTTTTTTGTTTGGTCCATACGTTAACATGTCAGCGGCAAGGTTTATAACCTATACTGCATCCAGCTACCAGGTGGTGATCAGGAAGCGTTGGATTAAGTTTTGAGGAGCAGCACATGTTGTGGATCTCTATGTACAGTCTGTATTTTTCACTGCATAGAGGCTGATCCTGGACACGACTCCAGAAAGGGAGGTGAATGTTTGTGGCTCTGTTGTTAATTGGATGTACAGAGATGTTTAGTCTCTTCTCTGACAACCACTTGTTATCTGAGACAGTGTTTTCACTGATTCTAAAACCTTATCTCACACAAGGTGTTGGAGAAACAAAACAAAACCTCATCTCTTGCTTATCCACGGAGGAAACCTGACCCTGCATGTACTTAGCCTATGGGAGGGAATTAGATTACCCACAAACATGGGGAGAACATTCAAACTCCACTGGCCCAGTCTGGATTTGAACCTGTGCCAAGAACCAGTATCGGCAACCTTCTTCTGGGAGAGACCATTATGACTGTAAAGTGCATGTGTGCTTTGTGGGGCTTTAAAAATAGTGAATTTAAAGAACATCATAGTACATATTAGTATATCTTCAACCCAGTGCTCTTTTCTTTCCTTCCAGCCTTAGTGTGCGACTGAATTTGACCTAATTTACTTTCGACATTCACTATTATATTATCTGGGTCACATTATCCCAGTTTCCATATGCGCTACAAGTATGGACTTTGTAGTAAAAATAGAAAACTGTGACTGACACGAGAAGACACACAACAAGTGGGGGTGGGGGCGAGTAATGTTCTCGCAGTCACAGGTTAAAAAGTGAGAATCTTCTGCCTAGCTTGTATAATACTCAAAAAAGGAAGACAGCTTGCCTTCAAGGTCAATACAAATCTGTATGAATAAATGTGGGGGAGCTTTGAGCAAGACTAAAAATAAAGCAGCCTATTAGAGGGAAAATAAGGTACAAAGGTTCTACCATTTTGCACAAGATATAGCACCAACCTTACAAAAGCTTCCTACGCGACAAAGAGCTGCAGAATAATATACCTGGACTGTTATTTGTTCCGTTTGGTCACTTCTTTGCAGAGTTCCAGTGAGTCATACACAGGAGAGGACAGCTCCCGTGACTCAACACACAATACAGTCATGCTTTTTTAAAAAATCTGTCTGAGATGAATGAAGAGGCTCAATGCAGATACACACACACACACACACACACACACAAACACACACACACACACACACACACACACACACATTCAGACACCCACACACACAGAAGTCTGCACCTTCAGCTTCATCATGGAGTCCTGGCACAGCTTGTCCCCACGCGCCGCTGTCACCTCATCAATCCCGATCAGCTTGGCCTTGTACCGCATGCCATCTCCACGGAAACGCTTAATAAGCCCCGCCTCGGTGCGGTCCTGACCTGTGGCGTGAAAGAGAACAAATAGAACAGGGAAGAAAATTAATTTAATGATTATAAAAAGGATGTGCGAGCTCCTACGACTCTAGTATTGTGCCCTGTTTAAGGTACAGAGGCTAGTGGTTGTGTGTGTGTGTGTGTGTGTGTGTGTGTGTGCACTCAATGGTATAAATATTTATGGAATAGAACATTTAGATTGAATAATAAATTACCAGCAGCAAGAAAAGATTGAAAGAAAATTGAAAAAACGAAGTTGGTTAAAGCCAGTGGACCAAAGGAGAAAACAAGAAGAACAATGAGACCACTTCCACGTCACCTACTGCACAACATTGTGAGCTATGCACACACAAAGCTCCAGGGTGAAAGGTTATGGGGTGGTTGAGTGGGGGGGACGCTCCTACGTTGCACCCATGCCCAAAGTCCCCATGGGTGCTATTGAGAGGAATCATCTCGGTCCAGCGCTCCCCCACAATCCACAAGGCCCTTCCTGGGTGATGGATGTTGGGTGGCGGCAGGAAGATGACGTGTTTTGTCATCCATTCCCTTTTGTGTTCCCATCCCAACGGCTGATTATTCTGTAGCTGCCCTGACATCCACCTTGACAGGGACACCTTTGTCGTTTTGTCTTTGTGCTGCATGCCCGCTGTCCTCCTGTTTTGATTACGTGGGTGAGACTCTCGATTGCCGTCTTGTGCGTGCAACCATGTATCAACCATCCCCTCATAATCTGCGCAGGGTTTCAACACTCCTGCTGCATTCACACAAAGAGATAGCAGTATTCCAAATCAAGGTCACCAGCACCTTGGAGAATTTCACAGTTTTTTCAGCCCCTTCGGTCTCTCAATTCTAGGTCACGAGCCCGTACAGTGCATCAGTTAACGACACGTTTAAGTGGCTGGCTTAAGCTGAGCATGAGAAGAAGATGAGGCTTAATGTCCCTAACAGAGACTGTCAGGCTGCCATCAAAGACCATATCAAACCAAAAATGAACTTATTCCACCAAGAAGCACATGGAACTGCCATCCATGTTAAATCTAACCCCTCTTTTCATCCCTGCAATTTACGAAAAATACATCAAAAACCAAATTGGAAATTCAGGGGGAAACAAGCTAATTAAATGGCTTGTGCAAATCGAGAAAAAAAGGGTCTTGGTCCTAATGCAAGCGCTTGTCTTGGCTATGCACACCCTCTCACTAATTCATGAGGGCAGAATCCTCTAAAAGAGGGGGAGGGCTTGACGATGCTAAAGTCATTAAAGTCTCTGAGCAAGTGAATGTCAAATCTGGGTCTGATTCCGACTTGTGTCCCTGCCAAGCGGATAATGTGTCTTATATACGGCCACGATGTACCTCTGAACATTAAGCAGCCGCAGCCTGGCATGCAAACACCTCCCATGTGGAGAAAGGAACATTCAGACTTTGATGACAGACTGGAGACCAACTGTGGACGTTAATTTGAGATACATATGTTCTGTATTTGATCGCAGTCGTGCTGATGCTAACACCCTGCATGACTGATGTACAAAGAGCTGGACTCCTGCAATAATTATTGCTCTACCTTCTTAAAACCATCCCTCATGCAGCGACTCCAGTCTATTCATACAGTATTATGCATTCCATCCTGATTTCACTGACTCATACACTCTGTAATGTAATGTAAAATGCATGCTGCTCCAGTTGCATTTTAAACATGATCGGTCCAATTCAGTGCAGCGCTCTCAGATGAGCTTTAACCAGATGTTCTGTGCCATTTGTTTCTTTACATACAGCGTACCATTTCCCCTAATAACACTTCAGGAGAGATTTAGACGTTTATGAACAGATACTCAAAAAAAAAAAGAAAGTAGGCCTTGCATACCGAATGAGAATCTTGACACAGCGGCATAACTCGTACACTACGTGCTCTGGGTTCAGATCAAGACAAGCGCGTGTGCTGTATGAAACTAAAGAGCTGCAGGGCATGCTGTTTCATGTTGTTACACACTGTACGGAAGGAGAGGAGAGAGGGAGAAGGTGTGTGTGTGTGAAGAGGGGGATGACACATATTCCTTTGCTTTTCTGGATTTACAATTACCCAAGGTTGAGTGGCCCTCACAATATTTCTGGCCCATGAGCCCGATGCTCTTAATTTGTCTGACACAAGGTTGCCTAAAGTATATTCTACTATTTGTATCTCTATTTAAAGGTATCCTACATATTGCACAACACGCCATTTGGGAGACCTGTTATACCTCTTTTAAACCAAAATTTGCACGTATACGCAGGTTTTTAAAACTCGGATAAACCCATTAAAAGAAGCAATTACATATTTTCCCATTGCCTGTAGAGGGTTTTGCCTTTATCTGATATTTAATGCCAAGAAGGACCAAATTAGGTGGTGTCTTATGTCACTGTCTTGCTAAATTAGCACGGTGACAGGTGTCTTGTTTCCATCGCGGCCGATTAAAACCTGTGTCTACTTCAGAGTCATTTGACCCGGGAGGGAATGTTGATTTTACCCGTTCCCATTTCAGACCATAGCCAAGATGAAGTGGTTTTTTTGACCAATGGAAAAGGGGAATTTAGAATGCTTGTCACATCTCTCCTCCCAATTCTCCTCCAATTTCCGTTAAATAAACACTATAAAATAAGAAAAGCAATAGCAAAGTCTTCAAAAAAAAGAGCTGGGAATCAACACGCAGGATGCAAGACGGCTTCAAATCCAACGCTGTGATCTCCCACCTGACGTAGGAGCCTTGCACCAGGACCATGGAGAGAACAATTACTCTCAGCGCTGCTCCATACTGTTTCAGGGCTTGTCACTGATCACAGTGTTGCGTCCCCCCCGCTTGCCACAGTAGAATGGGGACAGTGAGGGGACAGATGGCCACAGATGGAGAGTCAGAAGTGCCCCTCCAGATATAAGGACTTGGCAGCAGGAAACTTTTTGTTGGGGAGCCGGCATCGAGGCAGCTTAACCTTTGAACCTTTCCGAGTGTGGATCTGTGTCTTCCTGTCTCTGTTTGTCAGTTGGTCACACACACACGCCATCTATTTAAACTATAATGTGAGTAAATTGTGATGCTTATTGAGCTTCTACTTTCACCTACATGCAGTGTAGTGTTTGTTTTGTTTTTGTTTGTTTTGTTTAGTTTGATGTGTCTCCGAACAGAACATTTGACGTCGCTGAAAAGAAAAATGAAGGTATTTTCTGTCAGTGCAGGAGACTGAAGACTTTAAGCAGTTGTAAAGAGAATGGGCGTCTGAGGAAGGCAAATCTGTCCCCGCCATCTGTCTCCCTCATGTGCACCAAATACTCTTCATAAGCCTCAGCAAACTCACAGATATACACATTTACGAGCTTGCGTTCCCTTGTCCCGAAAACCACACGGATCAAAATGCCTCTACCCGACTTTGGCCTCAAACAGGAGGTGGAGGGTTTGGTCAAATGACGGATCGTTGAAGCAGTTACATGGTTAATGACGGGTATTGTGCACATCATCAATGTGGAAAGACCAATGACTCACTGCAGAGTTGCATGCAAGTATTGATGCATGCTGTGGGAGAGTTGTTTGGGGAGGGGGCTCCACTTATCACCCTGATGGTGAAGCAGTGCGATGAAACAGCTGGATATGTTTACCTGCAGCTGATGTGGTGAAATGTGGGTTTGTACAGAGTGAAATGGTATTCATTCAGTACAAGAGGACACCGGTGATTCAGCCTGCTGTTTGCCTGGCTCCGTCTCTTTTTCTCTGTTTGCCGTGTCTCTGTTCTTCTGGTCCCTGTTTCAATGTCTCCATGTCCTCATTCCTTGTCTCTCTCTTTTTGAAATTAATATTTTTTTTTGGTACTCAGATTACAGTGGGAGAGCAACAGTTGTTATGGAGATGGAGTAAAGTCAAGCATGTAAAGCGTTTCTTTCGATTGGTAGAGGGAAGCTCTGGTTTCAGAACGGGAGTCAGAGTTTTCTGCAGTAACATTTGATGTTATCAAATATGACATCCATATCAATATGGTATCTTTCAAAACAAGCATAGGATAATGTGACCAGTATGACCATTTACTTCAATATTGGGTTAGATGTTCTTTTTTTGATGTTGTCAGAAAATATATAAATACAGACAAGAATTCATTAATGGATGACGCGAATGGTAGATTATGTTTTTCATTTTGTGATCAAATCCCCAAGAATAACAAAAAAATTTAAAATAATTCATCCTAATAATAAGTTTTGCCCTAGAAACCCCAACGGGGTTATAATGAGCAGTACATTACAGTATTGTGATTTCTTTTTTCAATGGAGCCAAACTCTTCAGATTATCTCAAAGCTGTCTAATGTATGCCTTGTCTAGACTATTTTTCCCCTCTCTTAAAAAATGTGTCTCCATCCATACCACCTTCTTTTTCCAAAATATAACAATACAGACGAGAACACAAAACCGCACAAAAAAAAAAAATGCCATAGTCTGTATCAACGATCTGTCAAATACCAAAGAAGAACGTTGTGGTCCGAGTAACATTGGACAAGGCAGCGGCTGTGAATGCTGCTAATGTGTTGTGAGTTTTACTTATACAGGGTAGAGAGGTCACTTGAGGAATAAGAGGCAGGTTTACATATAGTGAAGATGAGGATTTGTTGACGCCATGAAAAATATAAAATAAGAGCCACCTTATCCTTTAAATGTCATTAATATCTGCTGTTCTCTTGAATTCACATGAATATAAACAGATCTTAATCTCGATATAAGTCATCAACCTGATCCTTGATGGTGTCCTTCACCTGTCCCCAGCCCACTCATATCCCCCCCCCCCCCCTGTCTGTGCTTCTTGACACTCTGCATGCATTTATGTTGCCCCATTTCCATTTATATGGACCTAAATAGCATCTTTGCCGATTGTGACAGCGGTCCCTGCAGCACATGTGATTAACATGGTAAAGTCAGGGGCTGAGAGCCTGCGCTGATACCCCCCTCTGATGAGCCGCATAGCCACGTGTGTAATAGCCCCCTCGCTGCGCTCTCCCCCCCCTCCCACTTAACTCAAATCGATGGGCCCTCCTCCAGCCCGGCCATTTATCTGAGCAAGCTGACAGAGCCAGTGAAACAGCCACGGAGGACCTGGCCCTGTGGCCTCGTTACAGCCGGCCCACAGAAGCCAGATTTACTGGACTGGCTGCAGAGGCTTTATTCATGGCTGGAGAAATGAGAGGAGAAAAAGGAAAAGAAGGAGAAAGGCAAAGGAGAAATATTCTCCTCCTCTTACACACTCTCTTCCCTCTCCCTGCGATTTTCACTCTTTCCCCCTCTCAGCCAATTCAGTCCCATTTCAGTCTCCTGGTGAACGTTCGGAGAATGACTTGTCCTATTACATCACTTATGCTGTTCATCAAAGCAACAGGGTGTGAATTACCCCGTCCATGACACCTAAATCATGGCAGCAGCAAACCCCGGGGCTACACGGAAGAGCTGTTACCACGTCTGGATCCGTGGGATGAGACAGGGAGCCTCTCGGCGGACTTGTCTGACTGAAGCTTTTCTCCATGTAGTTCAGCTTTATTTATCCAAACTTGGCTTAAAGTTATGTTCACTGGCTGCCAAACACAGGAAAGCTGCCATTTCTCCATTTTGTCTCCCGGTTCCTCATGTTTCTTGTTGTCTTTGAGAGTACCTCAGAGCACTGTGGGCTATGTATCTATCTATCATGCTCTTCTCAATCCACAACAAAATACAATATGAGCCAGTGGCAAAATCTCAGAATTTTTAGGGGCCATAAAGGGGCCACAATTTACACAGAGGGGCCAAATACATGTCTAATATCCATGACATTTTCCTGATACAGTAAGGTGCACATTTAAATCATACCTTGTTTACTATTATCTCAATAGCTTTGAGCAAAAACACACATCATTGAAAATATTTTGAAAATTGTTCCTTGTGCTCCCCGATAAGCTTTGAAAAATTTCTCAACATCATATTTATTGCCAGTGCTCACCCCTGGATCCGCTTGCCTGTAAGGAGCCTGATAGTTAACACACGTTTATCTACATTCGCAGAATTATTTGTAAGAATCTCACGTACTTTTAATCCTCCTGGACTCCCTTCGCTGGCTGGTTTTGACACCCGGCTGGAGCTCGGCCTCTGCTGACATCCTCCACCGCTGAGTCCCTCGTCCTGCTCACAGCAGATGCACCATGGGTTAGCAGCACACTAGCTGATCCTCCTTCCTCCCAGTGTCCAATTCCCCCCAGGTCCGTCTCTCTCACAGTCGCCCTTTGGAGGAGAAACCCTCCTTCACATCCATGGTGAGATGTCTGGAACTCCTCAATAAATGAAGATCCGGCATTGATTACTATGCTCCTTCACTGATGGCCCATGGTGTCTGAGTATTGCTTAACAACACCCGTGCAGAGATGGCTGAATTACGAGCTGGGCGACCCTCTCCAGAGCAGCTTCAGATCAGATCTGACATCTTCTGGAGTGTATCTGAGTTCTCTCCGTGAAGGTCAAGTACCACATGTTCCACTGTTGATCTTTACTGAGGTCCCACCTAGTGCTCGGGTGTAATTCCCCCCCCGGAGAGACTGCACCATTGATTGAATCAAATATTGTTCTTCAGAGTAGGTCAGGAGTGGATATTATTCTTTGGCAGAGCACTTCAGATGTAGTCCGACAGCCCATCACAGTCACTTGCTCCGAGCGCTGCAGGATAAGGAGACAGGGAGAAACGGTTAATGTGGAGGTGGTATAAAATGTTAATGACAAACACGTCCCCCTCTATCACTCATTACAACATTAATCTAACATTCAAATTGGCAGGCAGCAATCTAACAAATCAACAAAGACGTTATTGTCTCTTCTGGATCATCAATCCTTAATGAGAGCGCGGAAACTGCTCGCTGTTCAGCACCCACCCTTGCCAAAAAATGTGGCGAAATATTTGTTGTTTTATGTGGCGCTTGTATGTGAGTAAATATTGTACATTAGTGCATGCATGGCGAATTTTTCAGAAGACGGATTGTTAATGCTCCCAGCTCAGATCAGCAGCACGAGAGGAGGGGAAGTGGCAGCGAGCGATGAATGACAGACTGTTTCAAAGCAAACTGTGGTGGGAAATCCTGGCACAGCCCTGGATAAACTAGGACCCCCACACATTGTGCTTTAATGCCCTTGAATCAGCTACTGCTAACATGGGGGGCCATGCCAAGCTGGCACAGTGGCTGGCACTGCTTCTGTTGGCATGGTGACGGGCCATTGTTGGAGAGAGAGAGGCCTTTAGCCGACCCTGGCCTGAAAAGAGCCGGCGCACATCGAGCTCGGGCACACATTATCCTGTGTGACATTGTGTGACATTGTGAGAGTCTGTAATGAGAGTGTCTAAGTGTCATTTAAAAAGGAATTTCAAGTGCCCTTGTTTTTATAAAGTACCGTCATATGGGTGTTCTACAGTAATCCATTGATTTGCTTCCAAACTAAATCTTGAAACATTTAAATATGAGGCTTCTAAGGTGCATTAGACCTCCCACATTACAATAATAATGATTACAGTAGGCTTATTATGATAAAACAAACAGGGTTGAGCCATCATTCTTTGATGTGGTGAGCGAACACAAAGCTAATTTTCCGCATCATTTCAGCAAATTATACTCTTGTACTATTTTTGCACTGCTTGTTTATTTGCTGAAGATGAAAATTACCTGTAGCTTGCTGACATCAAACACACAGAAGTGTGTGTGTAGCATGCATCTGTGTGTGTGTGTGTGTGTGTGTGTGTGTGTGTGTAGCATGTGTGTGTGTGTGTGTGTGTGCAGCCTGTATGAAGAGCTGTGGCATAGACTGGATATAAAGGTGAAAACCAACAGTTCCCCAAAAGTGAAGCCAAAGCATTTTGATCTCCACCTGGTGGTTGGCTGCAGTTTAGGTCATAAACCCGGTCTCCTCTGATGGGACATTGACTGAACATTTGAGGTAAATCTTATCAAAATCAAGTGCAATGGCAGCTGAGATTGGCCAAGTAGAGCTACTGAGCTATATGAATATATATTTGTTACTTGAAGTGAGAGAATACATTGCTGTTGTTGAGGTGGATTATTAGCATCATCATGCTGAGCTTCAATTCATACATATATATATATATATATACGCGTAAAAAACAAAAGGATCTATAAAATAGTCTTTTTACAGCTACAGTATATCTGCCTCCCCGTAAAAAAAAAGCCAAATTTAATTACGTGAACAACTGGTCACCTCATCACTTCCTGAGGCAGATAATGTCACCCAGGTCCGGGCAGAGGGGAAATCTTCCCATAAGTGCGTCTCCGACAGAGCCCTGGAGTGTCAGTGATGGTAGAGGTATTTTCCATGTCACAAAGAACCTTATCAGAATGTAATTTTCATTACCAGCGAGGGAGATATGCCTCATTGTGTTAGACAGACGAGCGATTTAATGTGATGTATGGCTGCTTTTCAAAACCAATGCTATCTAGGTCACTCAGACTCCCCAATCTGCTCCGTGTTTTAACAACTCCCAGTGTCTCTTATGATTTGGGTCAGCGTTAAAGAGCATCACTCATTTCTCTAGCTACTCTCATCCGTTAGACGATGTCAAAAAGCCCTTGACAAAAGCCGCCCTTTACTTATTAATTTGTTCATTTCATTCCCACCTCTCTCAAGTGCAAAGAAAACTTCCTTGAGGGAAGTCGATTTCATTTCTGCTTGCATTTCTTTATTTCCTCTGCCGCTGCCTTTGTCTCTGTCTCTGCCTGAATTTCACAAATCATCTCCGAAGACGTGTTGGTTCCTGTTTATGTCTTTACCTAACGTAACCGGATTATTGAACAAAAACAGACATGCCGTGAGAGCAGCTGATGTTTGACAACTCTGCCTTCCTTCACATTAAGCACATCAATCATGCAAGCCATTGATTTTTCAGGGGGCGAGTTTGAGTGTATACCTTGGCGAGGTGAGCTAGGCCCCCAAGGCAACATGGAGGTACATACATCTTGTCAAGCAGCGTCACTGCATCGGGATGAGATGTGATCTGAATCTTTCTCATCAAGGGAAACAATGCCGTTTAGATCTCTATGTCAAAACAGGTCAATCAAAAAATGATACAAAACACAACAAATGTCGTTTTTTTTATACAGCTTTCAGTTATTCTTGATTATGTTATTAATGCACATACAACACAATAAGTAATTTCTTTGACATGGTAATTTGTTTCCAATGAAATAAAAACTATAATTTAGATGTGTGATTTATGTTGCAGAGACAAAGGGTTGTAATTTCCGACAATTACACTGAGTTCTCACTCCCTGATCAGATTTCCAATCATGTTTACGTCTCAGAGATATAATGGGCAATCACTGAACCAGCGCCCAAATCAGATCAGTCTCCAGATTCTTCTCAGCTCCTGCATTCCAGTGAGCAACATTTCCTCCTGAGACTGGTGTTTAATAGACTCCACAATCAACCTCATATTGTGAGACAAGCCTCCTGCATCCTGCCGCCGATGAGTAACAAAGGTTGAACAGCCATCTATCACTGGATACGGCCAATTACACCTCCATTCACTCAGGTCCCGACGGAAAGCGCAGTCTGTGCTCTCCAGATTGCATGTGGCTGCAGAGGAGCAGGGAGGCCCCCCCCCCCGTCCCCGGACCATCTCCGTGTCTTCCTGGCCAGGGCTGGCATGGCCCGGGGCTGGTGGAACGCTTGTTCGACAGACTGGCTTTGGCACCTTGCGCTGGTTATCTTTGTTACAAAATGCCCCCACAGCTTATGTAGTGGGACATGACTGTCACAACGTGGCCTAGCAAAGCTCCTCTAAACTGCCCTGCTGTGTTACGTTGTGTCTCCTATGGAGAGGAGGGCCGAGCAGCTCCTGCCATATCCTGTCTACACCTAAAGGTATACATATATATATATATATATTGTGTGTTCTTGTGAAATGTTTTTCTGAGGTTTTTTTTATCCATCAGCCATTATCACAGGCAGCAATCAGGAAAAAGGTTGCCTCATGTGGCCTTAAGTGGCTGATAGCTGTTCAATCTACGATAAGGTTAATTTGCTTTTGTTGGACTAATTAGAGTCCTGACTAGGAAGTGGCTGACTGGCATATGGGTCGTTGGGGTAATTCTGCATCTATTAACACTTCTGACCATATGATTCAGAGGGTTGATCATCTTACTCACAGTCTTGGCAGCCTATACGACCACAGTGATATAGGAAATATGCAAACATACAGTAAAAAGACTGCACTGACACTGTTAAAATGAACATGCAGGTACTATAGTCACCATGTTCGTCATCTTTGTTAAGCATGCTAAGCATGCTAATTAGAATGACGCACAAAGTGAAGCTGAGGCTAATCAGTAGTCATCAGTTTTGCAGGCATTTAGTCATCAACCAAATTATTAGTCAATTGGAAATTTTGATCTGATGGGGCTAAATGAACAATGAGCTGAACACTAACATGTTTGAAATTCATTCTAATGGTAATATAAAAGTTTTTACCATATTTCAGACAGAACCACAAAAATGTGTCTTGTGGAGGTAGAAGAGGAAATCTGGGGATCAGTGGTAGAGGTATGGAGACCAGTATGTTCAGTATGCTATTATTGTTTGATGAAAAATAATAATTTTCAAGATTTCAAGACAATCCATTTACTAGCTGCTGAGATATTTCAGCCTGACCTAAGGGGCAGCAACACACTGACATCGCTCCACTGCTGGTAAAAACCAGCGGACTTTAGTAGGAATAAAGCTAAAGAGGACGCCCTGATGAAAGTCGGTGATGAAACTGAGGAAATTACCAAGATTTCTTTTAGCAAGTGCAAATACGAATAACATTTACATAAAATAGACGCAGAAGAAATGGGGACAACTGCACCATATTAGCATAGTGCTATAAACTCAGCTATTCCTTTTGATTTCTGCAGGGATTTAGTCGAGGCAGAACTGAAAAAGGGCAGCAAAAGAAGAGAAGGAAGCTCTCCTTTCTTCTCTTCCTTTCCCATCGCCTCTCTGGCCTTCCAGGGGGAACTGATAGCCTCTGAGCTCAGGCTGTTCAGCCACGGCCCATTAGTTCACCTCATTCTGACAAGATGGAGGGCCTCTGACGATGGAACAGTCAAGTGTGCAGGCAGGGAGGAAGGAGGGAGAACATCCATACAAAGAAGAAAAAAAAAATCAGTTTGGGCATTTGAAGCTCATTTACTTTCTGAGGGAGAGAGAGAGAGGCCTGGTTGCTTCGGGTTCAGCAGCTACAGCTGGTAAACTAAATAAGCGTTGCCACACAGTTGCTTTGCTGTGCAGATTTATGTCAGTAAAGGCCTCGGAGCTGTGCACTCGGTTAGGCGTGGCTCCAGCGTGGCCGGGCATGGCAAGTGAGAGGGGCGGCGCCCTCTGAAGTGCTCCGACATTATCCTTTTCACCAGCTCAGCTGCAGGATAACTGGGCCCTGCAGTGTGTTGTGATGGTGGTGTGTGTGGTGGGTTGGGGAGGGGGGGTGGGGGGGTATCTTCAAGTCTGAGATACATGACATAAATGAGGAAATACACTCGCATTTGCACAGCAGAGGTCTCAGGATGCAAATATTAATGGGGTTTATTTTGGAAGTTTTCACTTCCCCAGCTTGTTTCTGCCGCTCTGACAGACGTATTCAGGCTAATAAAGTGTCACTGCTTCCCTGTGGTGACAGTAAACAATAGCACGGAAACAAGATCGGATACATATTCTCTTTTATTCATCTGATTCCACCGAGCTTGAGTGCCGGACTGGAAACCAGCGTGAGACTGCTGGACCCCTCTCAGAACAGTTAATTGCTGGATGTGGCTCTCATAAAACACCTCCTCTGATGCTCCTCTGTGGCGTCCCTGACGAGTCTTTTATTTGCCGCTGATTTGGTTTGTTGTTGTGCCGCGTCTCAGTGTCTGAACAGTGTGTAAAAACAGGCTATTTACCACATTCAGTGGGAGAGAGAGAGAGAGAGAGAGAGAGAGAGAGAGAGAGAGAGAGAGAGAGAGAGAGAGAGAGAGAGAGAGAGAGAGAGAGAACTGAGCAGGCTGCAGAAACACCATGTTACCTCACAGCCTTTCAGTCTTTTCTTCCTGTTTGATTTGTTCTGTGTTTATCATTTTTAATCTCTCCAGCCTTTTATATAAAGAACCTCCATCTTCAGTTCTTTTTTTTCCTCTCCCTCCCACCACTGATCTCCCCTGCCCTCCTTTTTTTTCTTTGTCTCCCTCTCTTCCAACATGATGCCTGTTTGTGAAAAGAGGTTGAAGCATGCTTTATCTCGCTGCCACCCCCTCCCCGGCCTGCTTTTGTGAGTTACAAAAGAACAGTGGATACCTTGGTTTGGACATTATGTCATGCAGAGAGTAATTAATGAGACAATTAGTTTTTTCCCTCTCTTTGTGCTCACTTTGAACTAAACAAACAGCCAAAGGGACTGCTCTTTAATTGCACGTGGGTCATGGATATAATTAAGATATGAAGGCAGCCCCTTTATGAAACTTGACTGTGAGTAACCGTTTGTTGTTCTGACTGTATTCATGTCTTAAAGGACTGCATCGTGGACTGGCAACGCAACGACTATCAAACGCGACAAAGATCCAGTGTGGCTGAGATGAAAGTTGCCATGATCAAAACCGCTGAGCACAACAACACAACCTGCAGCCGGCAAGACGGCAGTAATGAAGCTGAAGGGAAACACCGAAACAAGCGTCTTTTTGTTTTTTTCCTTCCCACTGTCAAACTGCTTTATCGATGTTGTCGTGATGTGACACGCCAAACGCACACACTGTTGGGAGTGGTTTCACTTAATGACAATGAGAAAGCTGTGTGACATATTTTGGAGTCACTTAAATCAAGATTTACTCGTTATTCCCTTTATTGTTGTCACTTTTGAGGCGACTAAGGGACTGTGGGAAAATTATGCAGAAGAGTTTGACAAAAAGAGCGAGTGCTTTATTTGATTCCATTTGCTGGAGAGAGACATATATTTTTGGAGGACAATCAAGAGGAGGGGGTTAGGAGTAGATTTGTATTTTTGAACATCACGGTGAGACAGCCTGTGTTTTTTCACTGATAGTGGTGGAAACTGTTTGGTTAAGCCCCTTTTCACTGGTCAAAAAACCCACTAACATCTGGCTTTTGTCTGCAATGGGAATGTAACAATTGGCCTTCACTCATAGGTGAAATTATGTTTTCGTCGGCTACAGCTCATATCTGCAGCGTTCACCCCTGTGAACTTATTTTTTTGACATTCTGGCATTGATGTGTAAATATCCATTAACATTTGTGAATTCATTGTTGTTTCACATTTTGTGAACAACACACAACATTGATATTTTTCTTTGTATTGTTCAGGACTCATGCTGCTTGAACAGTCAGGCAAACTCCCCTACTGGCAACATGAAAGGAGTCAACTGCTTTTATTTTGTGAGTTAACCTACTTTAAAAAAACCTGCACCCACCAGCTTAGTTTGTTATAAAATAAGTATTAGTAGCTATTGTTTCTATTGATGGTACATGACTTTGATAAATGCCCTTTTCTATGTTTGACATAATTTGCAATGTAGCAGATATTGTGAAAATTACTTAACCAATAGTCTATTCTGTGATAATTCAGACGGGTTTTAAATGCAGCTGCAGAAGCTTCTCAGAGCAGAGCGAAAATAAACTGCATGACAACATCCTGATTAGTGGCAATTTGATTTTGGAGTAATCTGTAGATATCACGAGTTTCCACAAAGTACCATTTCTTCTTTTCTCCCGAGAACACCTTTGTTGTAGCTCCACTTCTCCCACTGTGAACAAGTACCTTGTAAAACTGTAGTTAAAACGAATCTCACACACCCACACACACTCTCTCTCACACACACACAAGCAGTCTATTCCCCAAATACAATAAAAATGTGTGTGGGTGTGATTAGTGAATGTCCCACCACACCCCAACGTCTCTCATTAATCTCACATGAGTGATTAGGCTGCTGCGACGTATGGAAAAACGGGAGGTGTGAAACTGGGTGTGAAACTGTTGTCATCTCATATGTTATCGCACTCTGGAGACCCGGAGGATTAGACCATGCCAGGCACAGCCCATTGGCAGCTAATCATGCTGCTAATGATAAGTGAAATATTCGACTGACTCTCATAACAATGGCAAACGCAAGGTCAAGATCTCGGCAAAGACCGGGGAGACGCACACGAGCGGCGCCAAATGTTGTCTCTTCAGTCGCTCCCGTTGTTTTGTGTAAACCTGGAGCGAAGGCCACACGCCAGCCTGAGTGAAGCTTTCTGAATCTGACACTTGATGTCTGATTAGAGTAAAACATCAGGCTGAACTCCCACTGTGGCGCTCTGATGAGGAGCGATCTAAAGGGGCTCATCAGAAGACGTCATGCTGACCGCTGGTGCTGTGCCAGATGCTCGACGCTCGGCGCAGCTCCACATCACACAAATACGGAATCTGTTACCTGCAGGCACATTTTAATTAAAATAAAAGTAGAGCGCTCCAAATGAGAACAACAGCAGTTACTTCCAGGGAAGAAATCAAATGTCATCAGCCATTATCTGTTCACTATTCACCCTCGGTTTATTTACATGCCAGATTCTATAGCTCATATAGATAAATATAGCCTCCCCCTCAACATTTTCTCCTAATGACATTTATAAATGGGAAATAATAATGATGCATTAACAAACCAAATTCAGAGATATATGGTTTCCTCAATGGAGGTCAAGGCAAGGGTCAGCTCCCCGAGGAGAGGCTTATGACTCAGGGACGTGGCAGGACCCTTTAGTCAGGGGGCCCCAGGTTCAATGTGTCACATTATAAACTGAAATAATAAGGCTGTTAAAGTGACACCTGGATCCTTAACTAATCTCGAGGCCTCATTTTGTTAAGGGATTAGAATCTGCTCTAATGTAGGATGATGTTGTGTGCATGTATCGCTTGTTACCTCCGGCAAAGAGTTAATGTTTTCAGCCCGGTCTGTTTGTATAATGGTTTGTTTGTATGTTTGTTTGATAAAAAAAAAAATAAAAAAAAAAAAACCAATCAGATTCCTTCTAAACTTAGTGGAATGGTGGGCAATGGGCCAAGAGAGAAGCCATTACATTTGGAAGCGAATTCGATTAAGGGGGTTGATTCAGGAATTTTTTCTCCACTTTCTTTAACATTGCGAGATATAGATTTTTTAAAACTAATTTCCCAGTGAATAAGTCATGAATCTTCATGAAAAAAAATCTGGTATATATAGGGAACATATATCATTGGGAGTATGCAATTTATTGCAGCTGGACTGAATGTAAGGTGACTGTTTGTCCTTGGTGGAGTTATTGTAGTTCTTTATCACATTTTTACGAGGTGAAAATGCCACATATCAGTTCTCAAATTTATTTAATCAATCATTAACAATGATGGAGGAAATACTTGTAAAAAACGGATCAGTCCATAACGATCCAAGTGGAATTTTAGTGAATTAAATGTCAGCACGTTAGCATCATCAACTGACTCGTGTTTGTTTGTTTTCCCGACATAAATCATATTCATTCAACTTAGTTTCACTCCATGTTTCTCCTCTGGTCTTCATCATCCCTCCAGCATGAGGCTTGAACTCTCCAGTTTGAGAAGCGCTGCTCCTAACTGATTTCTCCCTCAACTGAATTTTGCCTCAGGGTCTCCTCCAAGGTTCATACAGCTCTGCTCTGGGTTCATTTGGACTCTATTTAGATAATTTTCTACACACGATATCGCTAATAATTATATGCTAGTTAGTTAGTTAATAGATATGGTGATATTAGCCCTATTCCTTAGAAATCAGATGTTTACTAATTGGTTTTGCCGCATACATTACGAGAGCTGTGAGATTTTTTCAAATGGAAAATGTGCGATTTTATACTGCACATCACATTTTGGGCTAAATTTTACTTGAGTAAACTGTTTGTGTCTTAAGCTTCATTTCACCTTTTTAGCTAGAATCATTTTCTTTTCATTACTTTAGTCGAACATAAGCTTTGATCATCTAAACACTAGTTCATGGTGCTTTAGTCACTACAGGTGATTACGTTGGAACAAATGAAATAGTGATGAGAATTTCGGCTCTTTGGAGGAAGCCGGATCTTATGATGTTCAAAAGAAAGGCTCATCATTATTTTTTTGGTAGGAGGCTGGAGTTACGAGGTTTATGTGTGAAATAATCATTACTATTGTAATATGACAGGGAAAGATTTGGATCATCTGTTTTTGCATGAGTGAACAAGGTTTAACAGCAATAAATTACTTATTTGCTAAACCGAATGTTGAGTACCTGCATTGTAAACATTACTCAAAGGGATGCATTGTCTATATTATGGATGAAGTCCGTCTCCCCCCCCCCCCCCCCATCACTTTGTATTTTCTGTGGAACCCATCTGATGCACAAATATAGAGCGGTATGAATATGGTTCAGTACAACTTCTGATGAAGAATAAACTTGCGTGTGTGGACATTTAGTGAGTTGGTGTTTGTCTGTTGTAGTGTAAAATGTATAAACAAGTATAACACATAGTCGGTTAATACTAAAATTACAAATACTGCGCTGCTGCACTGCATTTAATACAATGCAGCGCCAATAACTCCAAATAACTTTTCAAGAAAACTGACTTTGCTGCTCCATTCTCCTTATCTTCAATGTTGGCTAAAATGAATACTAACAGTAACCACCAACTGGCCTAATCTCATTCCGTATGCACTTGGTAACTAATATATTTGTCACAAAAAACTCAAATCCAACAGTGCTGCAACAATCCTTCCTCTGCGAATGTTTGGATGTTCCGTTTATGTTGAAAATAGGTGTTTATTCAACGATTCAACTTTATTGTGATAAAGGGCTTTTATATGTGTGATGGTGGACTAACAGTGAATATTAGAAACACAGGAAACTACAGTCACCTGAATGTCCATCAATTGAAATCGACAGCTCTTTTAAGCCTTATTAAAAAGAGATGTTGTTTGCGTGGGAGCAAGCAAACTTTTGCTGTCATTTAATGTTTGATTACTGAAAACTGTAAATGGTGGAAACAGGGGAAAGGCACAGTGCTCGGTAAGAAAAAACGATATGAATCAGGGGATATGAAATCACATGAGAATTGAGTCTGATAGTTCCTCCAGGCTAAACTAAACATCTCAATTACCTCCAGGGGGTTGAAGAAGTACTGAAGGAAGGAGATGTGGCAGAAACAATATTTAAATTGACTGTCAGAAGAGGAAAAAACCTTGCTGAGCCCATATTTGATTGCATATTTTATGGAGCACAAGCAGAAATGCATGCACAAATGCATTCCGAGCCACTGTAGTGCCTGCTGCTGCCAGCCTGCCACACTGTTATAATCGTCAGCCGCATATGGAGCTGCTGTCCTCCCTGTGGGGAATAGGGTTGTAGAATGGGCCGGCGGGATGAGACCGGAGGACCTCACCACTCAAAAGGTGATGAATGCTACGCAGCCTCCTGTAGAGCATCTGTGAGAGCAGATGAATGGGGAGGAGAGGCTGATGAATTGGGTCACAGGAACGTTAGCGTTTCTGGGTAATGCGGTGAAAATGCTGGAGGAGTGCAGCTGGGTGGCTGCACGTGCCTACAACTGGGGCAAGAGCTGCTCCAACCCGACTCGGTTTCCTCTCTCCGGTGCTGCTGGCACTAATCTTTTGGAAAAGTTCCGCTTTTAATTTGCAAAAAAACCCCTGATTTGACTCTCCTTCATTTCTTGAAGCCGCAAATTCAAAGAAAGCCACTTAAAATGGAAATGTGAACTACATTTATTTGTTTGCAGCATTTGCAGATTATGATTTATGTTTTTAAGAACTTGTTAAATGGTGTTTGTTATTTCCTTGATTAAAACTATACTCACAAATTCTGGATTAATGCAACATTTATGCACAAACAGATCATTTTGATGAAAACTATCGTGGCTTGCTGATAAACACTGTATGTTTACATTTTACTAATCCTTTCTTTGCATTGTTTATATAGTAGAGAAACACAAAAACTAGACTTACTCTCTGAAGGCAGGCAAGAGAACACAGGAGATAGAGAAGTCAACAGAGAAACAGGGTAAATCCATGAAGGTGAACAGACTGACAGAGGAGAGCGTGGAGCACCGAGACTGCATACACAAAAGGAGGCGGAGCTAATATAACTGAGGTGTGACACATTAGAGCAGGTTAGGTCAATGACATGATCGGGAAGGTCAGACAGACAGGAAGCAAGAGAAGGGAACAAAATGTCCAAACGCAAGGAAACAGCAAGTCCACAAAAGTCTTCCCAAAACATCAAAACACAAAGTCTCTCAAAAGTCAAAGGACAGATTTATCATGATATGTTGCCCTGATCATGATAACGACCACAGACTAAAACATTTATTTCTATTTCAATTCAAAAATTGTATTCCTTATTGAGAATGATTTAAAAAGTTGGTTTCAGGTGTTTTTTTAGGTGTTTTCTTGGTACGAATGAAAGTTTAAATGGTCAGTCAAATATTTATTTTTTCATGTATATATTTTATTTAAAATTCATAAGTTTTTATATAATGTGTCTCTGTTATAATCTCTTCTTGCATTTCAAATACCAAATTTGAATTTAATATCAAGATCGCTTTTTTTGTAGCCTTCTGTTAAATGTATCAGATGACTCATCATGCACTTGGGGTCGTTCACATGAGTTTATCCAATCAAATGGGATTTGGGATGACCTGAAGAGCAATTCCATCTGCACTTGACATGTTAGCCTGCTAGCTTGTGGCTAGCTTGCTATAGCACGTTATAATAATGGTCACAGATGAGTGGTTGATTTCTAATTGATTAATGTCTCCTTCATCCCCCAATTCTATATCTAACAATGCTGGAGAGGGATGTGTGGGGAGGAGCCGACAATCCTCTGTAGGAATCAAGCTGCAGTCAATGATTAGCAATTGCAATAATATATCTGAACTATTTCATCAAATCTATCTGAAAATGAAGCTTCAGGAGCGTAAAGACAAGCTGCAACCAACAGTTGAATGTCATTGTAACATAAAGGGGCAGCACAGCCGTGTGGTTCTTAGCACTGTTGCCTCAGTAAAATAGATCCCAGTTTAAATCCTGGTTTGGCCCAGGCCTTTCTAGATGGAGTTTGCATGTCCTCCAAGTGTCATAGTGGGTGTTTTCCTGTTTCCTGCCACAGTCCAAACTCATGCAGACTGGGATTGGGTTAATTGGAAACTGTAAATTGACCGAAGTTGCGAATGTGAGCGAGAATGGTTGTGTGTCTCTGTGTGTCGGCCCTGTGATGATGCATGCCGCTGACCTGTCCAGAGTGTAAACCACCTCTCGCCCGATGTCAGCTAGAATTGGCTCCAGCCCCCCCCCCCCCCCCCTCCTGTGACCCTCAAAGGAACAAGTGGTGTAGCTGAATAGACGACTGGATGGATGTAACATAAAATCCATTGGCAGCCGTGATGTCAAAGTGGAACTACTGACCTTTAAGAAAGTGCAAGTGTCAATCATTAACGCATATTATATACAGCAGACATGCTTGGACAGCGATGTATGTGCATATGACGCCTCATCACATCACATCACATCACATCTCTGCAGGGGGGGGTGCGTTCACTGCCCTTGTTCTGTTTAGGCCTGTTCATTACTCAAATCTCGTTTCATTAATCTCAGGTTGTGGAGTGTGTCTGTGTGTGTGTGTGTGGTGGGGGATGGGGGTCCTTTACCTTGGCACAGACAAGAAAGACAAACTAGATTTGAGGCTGGATAGATCTTGTCGGCAGCGCACGCCGCCTCTTGGCAGGCAAAGTGAAGTCGATATCGAGCGGGGGGGCCTTTTCTTGCCTCCAAAGATTTACAGGATCTGGAAGCTCGGCAGCAGCCTCGTCCTCCGGTAGATGGATGAGTATTTCATTCGGTGCCAACTGGCGCACCACGAGTTGAGCTGAAGGTCGTCGGGACTCATTTCCGGGCTCAGGAGCTGGGCGGCTGGACACGGAGCTGCTAAAACTCACCCACTTGTTTTAATAGTAAAGAATCCGGCTGGGTGTAAAAGAAGCAGACTGCAGACAGGCGCTGTGCCGGTACTGGTGCGGCACACATGTACAGTGTGTACAGTGCCAGAGACAGTGGAGAGTACAGTGGTAGGCAGTGGGTACAGATTGCCATAGAAGCTCGAGGCATATGGCAGGGCGCCCCATGCCTCCCAGTTAATTGAGTCCTAATGAATCATTGGTTTGGCATGCTACATGTCCCTTGTGATGGCTGGTGTCATTGATGCATTGAAGATGCCCAGTCCTCTGGAAGTGAAGCGGGCAGTGACGGCTGCTCCGGGTTGAGCGCGGGAGGCGGAGCCGACACTGCTGGCTTCACGCTGAACACTTCACTCGCTCACCAGATGTTACAGGCCAAGGCGGGCGGGCATTACGAGCCACCGAGCGCCACACAATGGAAGTAATTGTGTGATCGCCCGGCAATTCACAGGCCCATTTGATTCCAGTAACACTCGGTGTGGTGGTGAGTTCGCCGCCCCATTGTCGAGTCAACGGGGTCGGCGCGATCAGGGACATGAATGTGGGAAAACACTTGAAGTCAATGATGCTTGGCTGCTTTTTTTGCAGGATTTCTACATAAATCTACAATTAACTGAAGTAGATAGGGATTGATGGAAACATCAAATAAGCATTGGCTGCCATAAGCAGCAATTAGTGATAATTGAGAACTACCAGTTGATCTCCTTTAAAATAACTTGAACTTTGTCACTGTGTCTCCCTTACTTCATCATACAATTAAGTGATGCTAATTGAACTGCATTTTAATAAGGTGGGACACTTTTAGAAACCAAATGGTCCATTTCACTTGCATAATTTCTCAGCGGATATTAAATGGAATTTAATGAATTAATTTGCAACAAGAATTAAAGGTTGAGTCTCAATTTGCACCCTCATTATGAAGTGAAAAAAACTTTTAAGTTTACTGTGCAAGACAAATTCATTTATGTGAAGGGGCTGTACTCAGTTTTAAAAGTTTCCAATTGTATTAATGAAAAAGGTCAGGCCAATACATAGAGAGAAAATTATATTTCAACTTTTTGCCATTTCAGGTTTTATATCTTACATAACTGTTGATGTTGTTTCCAGAGACTAAGGGTAATTAGTGAAGATGGTCTCTGACATATTTCTTTGTCTGAGGTGCATCAAGCTAAATATTGTTTCTGTGCAGGATGATAACATTTTGGGAAATCCTATTTTTAACTTAATGAGTTAAAGCTTAATGAGATGACCAATACCGTAGTCATTATGCTACCGTAAATATGAAGCTGGAGCCAACAGTGTGTTAGATTAGCTTAGCACAAATACTGGAAACAAGGGGAAACAGCTAGCATGGCAAAAGATTTTAAATAATCTACCTACCAACCCTTCTGCAGCTAAATCTTTATATCTTTGTTGGATCTGTACAAAGACCAAACAAAAATGTATTTTATTGAAAATAATGGTGCGTTTAAACAAAGGGGATATAAAAAATTGAAACTTCAGCCAAAAATGTGTGTGACGTGATCACCCGACAGATGCTGGCTCCAGTCCGAGCTAGCAGGTTCAGTTAGTCACACCAGCCATGGTTGATAATGAACAAAAATTAGCCAAGAGCGGGCAAATATTTGCAGGTTGTGTTAACTCAAGTAACATTTGCAAATATTGCTCCTGCGGCCAAAGCCACACACATAATGCAACGTGAAAATTCCTTTTGTGTTGGGCCTGACTACAAAATGATATGCTGGAATAATTCTTAGCTGGGACTTTTTTCAAGACAACCAGCGAATACTCCAAGAAGACATTGATAAGAAAAAGCCTGTCACATGGCCGCCATAAAACAGCAAGGGGTTGTTTCTACACTTTGGTGTCTGTTAAGATCGTCCCATCTTACACTGGTATTTCCCAACGTGTCAAACTATTCCTTCTCCTCTGATGCGGGAGATCTGAGATCCTTTTCTTTAGCTCCGATCACAGCTTGCGGTGTGACTCTTTGTAGCTTGAGTTTTTGCTGCTGACACATTTCGTTGCCACAGCCCTCCCACTGCACTCTCAACTTCAGATGCACCTGTCATGTTGATTAGACCCCCCCGATGGAGGACGTGCATCATCCTTCACTCCACAACAGCATCACTATCTGAGCAATCTCCCCCTTTTGTTCACCGAGGTTCACCTCTGACCTGCCTCTGCCAGGGGCCATGTCTTCATTGATGAATAGACTAGATGTGATAACGCCAAATGAAAACTCCGACATAAATGTTTCAGGCTCATTAAAGCCACATTTATAAAAGATTTAGACCCCTCCAGCAATTGTGTGTCCTATGTGGAAAAAAGCAACATTAAAGTTAGTGTAACCCCCCCCTGTTCGGTCGATGCATTATCCGGAGCACTTGGGAAACCCTCGGGGAGTTCAAGTCGAGGTAGTGCCACAGCGATATAAGGAGAAACGACAAATGTGATAAAGCGCCATGGCTTTCAGCAAGAAGCAACACTACAGCAAGTGGGCGAGACAACCCCAAAGATTTTTAAAGGAGTGCAAAACATCTACCGGACGAAATGTTGTCCCCCCGCGTTGCTGTAATTGTTCAGGGATAACACGAAAAGGACATATTCAAACAGCGTTCAATATTTGATAGTAATTGTAAAAGGGGGGAAAAAGGCATCGTGGCCTTAATCAGAAGAGATGCAGCTTCCACATCCACTCGCTGCGTTTGCTGTCAGGAGCTAAATGAAGTGTCTGGGATCCACTGGGAGCCCGAACAAAGCAGCCCTTACAGCAGGAGTTAATGCTCTCTAGTGTTTTGTTCAGCTCCATCTTAAGCCCCACAATTCACCCTGGGCTGCAGAGAACTGTCTTGGGAGGACAACTGGAAATCGTGCTGTGAGAGCGTGCGAGTGTGTGTGTGTGTTTGCACGCGCGAACACATGTGTCCTACAACCAAGCCAGTGAGTGCAGCTTAGGATCTGTTGCAGAACATCCCCTGTAAGGAGATTACTAAAGGCAGTTTGGCCGACTGGCAGAAGTCGCCGGTGAACTTTGGCACGGATGTCACAAAGCTAATGCCGTCCCGCCAAGACACAACACAAACATGACTTTTCGGTATTTGGGCCAACAGGAAGTGGGTGAGCCACGGCCTTTCAGCAGATACTGTTTAAAAGCTGTTTCCACGGCTGTAGCCAAGGCCACTGCGATACTGTATGTGGTCCTGCTCTCATGAGCGCTCAAGCAGAAAACACAAGGCATCATGACAGACATACGTTCCAATACTGAACTGTGCATTTGAACTGGTGATATCGCCTCAATATTGGGTTTGAAGAGGTTAAAAAATGCAGATGACAAAGTCAATGAATACCTTATTCTTAAATGTATTAAGGAACTGGTTCAAGGCTCTGAATCAATTTTTTTAAAAACTTTTACTAAAACAGTGGATCTCAAACTTTTGCACTTCAAGAGCCCCTCAGACTAAACCAAAAATTCCCATCAATAATTTTAACGTGTATGTGTTATCAGAGGAAATTTATGAGATATGGGACCAAACCTTTCAACATTGTCAGTGTGTTACATATGGATTAAATATAGTGAAAATGACAGATTCCCCTTTTCTGCCAGGGATCCCCTCCAGCCCCTCGAGGACCCTTGGGGGTCCCCTTACCCCACTTTGAGATCCCGTGTTCTAAAAAATGAGATTCACATGGGATGAAATGGCTCAACAACATGCATGTCTTTTACAGTGCTGCTCTAAAGGGTATTTCCACAGCAAGAAAAACCGGATCACCAGCCGCTCTAATGCAACCATTTCTAATCAGGAAAATCCAAAGATGATCACAGCTGCACACCATGACGCAGTTTAGACCCCCCCCCCCCTTCCTCTCCATCACTAGAATGTTCCACAATTAACAGGATCGTTTTATCCCCACACTGACCCGTGATCTTGAACCAACAGGACTCATGCACGAGCCTCTGTTCACACGCACGGAGGCTGAGGCTCAGCGCGGTCACACCGGTGCCGCTGCGCTGCGCGCTCCCATCCGCGCGTCCATCCACAGGTTCTCACCCCCCCCCCCCCCCCCACCAGCGCAGACTGCTGGACATGTTCTCACCGACTGTACGCGCACAGATCAATACATTTATCAACACCTGCCATCCTGTCACCGGTCACTCCTTCAGCCGGCAGCCGAGTTTAACCCGCAGCCGGTCGGAGATGATTTACTGCTGTTGCAGCAGGACATTTGAATATGTGTGGAGGGAGGAGGGGGGGCAGAGACGTGGTTCAGTCTCTTCCTATAACATGATAACCGTCTCTTTACGATTGTGAGGCAAAAATAAACATCAACGTGCAGGTGATGCATCGAAATCACCTCGAAGCCAAATGAGCATCCCCTGGTCTGTGCGCAATCCAATGTGGGACAGCGGGTTGTTTGACAGGCGACCGGTGTCCGCTCGGTGAAGGACTCGAGGTTCAGACCCGGCACAGCAGCATCCATGATCTCTCTCTCGTTTCTCTCTATGTCCCTACATGTCTGTCCCAGTCCTCCACACGGACACCGGTCCGCAGCCCGGCTCCGTCCAGCGGCCGGGACCGCATCCTAAACCCTAAACCAATCTGTCACGTCGCTGAGCTGCTGCTTCAGATCTTTAAACATCTCTACAGTTTGGTGGTGGGGGGGTAAAAAAAAGACAAAAACTCGTCAACAGCTCAGAAAGTGAGACACTCACCTTTTCTCAGTGGACGCTTTTCTGTGCCATTTATGCGTTTTAATCCACATCTGTGTCTCCTTCATTTGAGCGCCCTATTCCCCCCAGTGAGAGAGAGAGAGAATGAGAGGAGTGAGGGAGGGAGGGAGGGAGAGAGAGAGAGTGAGAGACGGAGGGAGAGCGCGTTTAAGAAAATCCATTTGTTAATTCCATTTGCCGGACACACACAAGGTGAAATCACATTTGCCTCCGCTTGTTACATGTCTGGAATTCCTCCTTAATTCTAAGATCCCGCATAAAAAGCACTGTCTCCCTCCTTCTCTTCCTCCTTTTTTCTCTCTCTTCTTTTTCTTCTTCTTCTCCTCTCCGGCGCTGAAGTTGCCTGGTTACCCCTGTTTCTCATTCAAGGAGGCTGAAGCGCTGCGTACAGCGGCCAATCACAGCAGCAGCAGCAGGAGAGATTAACTATTTCTTGGCTCCACTATTCTAGTTCCAGGCTAAAAAAAAAAAAAAAAAAGAGAAAATGAGGGGAGTGGGCGGGGAAACTGGGCCCCCGGTGACGGGAAAAAAGAGAAAAATTAAAATGCACGGAGAGAATAATGTGGATGAGAGAGGAGGAGGAGGAGGGGGGGTCCGTTAGAGGGAGAATGCGTGGATTGGGGGGAGGGGGACGAGGGGGGGATTAAACATTTTTCAAAAAAAAATAAAGGATTGTGGGAGAGAAGGAGGAGGAGGAGGAAACAGTTGCCCACTTCTCACAACAACAAAGATGTTGATGTCCCAGGCTTGTGTGAGGAGGTTTTTGCAAATGGAGCAGAGTCTCCATCACTTGACAAAGTCCCAGGCCACGTCCACACATTCACTCCTGAGTCCACTTTTCCTGAAGTTGTAGATCCGCTAAAATTGCGAAGTTTTGCACCATTTTAGTTTGAGATATCCCAGGCTGCGTTCACATCCGGATGCGAGGAGACCGAGATGTTTTTGAAAAGATGAAGCTTGCAACCACTTGCTGATTGGTCACAAATTAGCCTCCGCTGATTCGTCAGGCTTCCATCAATGACCCCATTCAGAAGAAAAACAACGGGCATTAGCCTCGGCTACCAGACTATTCAATAACAAGCATGGCTGACCCTGCTGTTGTTAGGGACAACCTGTTATTCAAGCAATCTGTGACAATCCTGCAGCTAACAACCAAACGCTTCCTGTTTACACCTGCACATGCATGCCCAGTGGGGAGGGTGTCTAT